>NC_057796.1:399536435-399836435 GCF_018294505.1 Triticum aestivum | reverse complement strand
TAGCGTCCAGTTGACGGGCCGAATCTGATATGGGCCATAATTTAGCCCAAAGCCTCTTAAAGGGCCGGACCTGATCTGGGCCGTAATTTGGCCCAGAACATGGTAGGCTTTTAACAGGCCGGATCTCATATGGGCCATTGTTAGGCCCGGAACGTGGCAGGCCATTAATGGACCGGATCAAATATGGGCCGGCATTTGGCCCAAAACATGGCAGCCAGTTAATGGGCCGGCCTACTAGGGTCCTCAAAATCTTGTGGGCCTACAGCTAGGCCGGCCCATTAATGTCGGCGAAATCTCGTGGGCCTTTAGCTGGGCTGGCCCATCATGGTCCACAAAAATCTTGTGGGCCTTCACCTGGGCCGGCCCATTATGGCCCGTAAAAATCTTGTGGGCCTTTACCTGGGTCGGCCCATTATGGCCCACAAAATCTTGTGGGCCTTTAGCTGGGCCAGCCCATTATGGTCCGCAAAATCTCGTGGGCCTTTAGCTGGGCCGGCCCATTATGGTCCGCAAAATCTTGCGGGCCTTTAGTTGGGCCGGCCCATTTAAACTTTATGGGCCACTTTTGGGCCGGTCCACGTGTCAAAATATCATAGGCGCATCTCGCCCATTGGATGAGTGACACCTGTGCTAACGCAGAGCTGACACGTGTTTCCTCCAGCCAATGATGATTTTACACATGGAAAATCCCCATTGGTCCGGGCTGTTAACAGGTTATTGGATCCAAAACCGGACCTGATAGCTTAACACCGTTCCGTTATGGTGGATGCCACGTGTCGGTCACCCTTGACGAAAGCACTTCTGTGACGCGCGATTTATGGTCATGGAAGTGGACACTTCCATGATGATAATTTTGGTAATGTCATGGAACACTTCTACGACAGCACAGGTATGACTATCTTGATTCTGTCATAAAATTGTCATGGATATACATGCATGACAAAAAAACGCGACCTACTGTGACAAACACGTATCATCACGGAAGTGTATTTTTTGTAGTGGATTGCCTCGTTTCCGCTAACACAACCGCCTTCAGGCACCGAGACGTTGGCTAAGGGTTGTTTGTTATTGCGGAAACACCCTGCATAGCATCTACAAGGTGGTGGAAGCCAACGATGGGCCACTTTCAACCGATAAATGGTCGGAACGGAGTCAAAATAAACATATCATCGGCATTTGTATTTAATACACAAGGGCCGCCTTCCGTAATCATCGTTATAAAGCCATACATATGCATCAATTTGACTTAAGATTTTGGCCAGGCTGGGTTGCCTGGCTCCTGTGCTTGCCCCTACGTTCCCGATTGTTCGGCTAGGCGGTAAAGGGAGCATCTCTGTGATTGTTACTACCGGGTCATCTGGATTAGTACCTCAGACTGGGTGAAGCCGAAAGCTAGCCATCTTAAAGGATATAACTGGTCGGCAACGACGGAAGTGAAAATTTGGGTTCGCTAAAGACCACATAGTTCGGGAACTTTCCCCAAACTAAATCCTCAAATATTTTGCTCCCACATTGATCGGAGCTGAGGTTTCATGATCATGCTTAGCATGACAACCCAACGAAAGGAACCGATAGTGGGACTATTTTCTTTGGAAGACATTTCTTATGTTAAACAGTAACATAACATATCTCTCTGCGTACCTTTGTTTATAAAACCGTATGGCCAGATTGCCTTGTTTGTCGTAAATCTTTGCCCTCATAAATGCTTTATAAAGTAGGACAAACACTCCTCGGGTACTGGCCGAGAAGGTAGAAGCCGATGGTCGGTCAACAAAGTTTTGTACAATGCGGATCCGAGCATTAATGATATAAAGTACTTGGATACATAGAATCATTACGCATAAAAATTGCGAGTAAAATCCATTTACTGCAATCCATCTTTTAAACCCCTTGGGGCCTACCTTGGCGAGCTCGGATTTCGACCAGCTCTAAGGTCCTTTAAGAGATCTTTATTCTCTTTCCGAGAAGTTTGTGTTAAACACAACAAAATTTTCTGTCAAACGGATATCGATCCTTAATTCGGCCGCTCGTGCCCACATTAAGGCTCGGGGGCTACTGGGCTTCGCGCTCATTATTTATAAATATTAAAGGGGCACATCGATCCTCTGATCTAGTGTTGCCACCCGACCAGTGTCTCAGGGGCTACTGCATTGCTTATTCAATGCAGAGAATTCAAAGTCCTTAGTGTTCGGCATGACCGAACTATGGGCAAGCGCGTCTTCGGACAACAGTAAGTGCCATCTGGGACTTATCTGGCATCAAGCTAATATATCACGGCGACTTCTCACAACCCTCTCACAGGTGCCTGTCCGCCGATCATTATTTCTAATATATTACACTGCGTTTCTATTCCTACGTATGCTGCCGAGCTAGGAGTTGATCCTCAGGCCGATTTTGCAAATCGACCTGAGTCTCAGGGGCTACTAGGGTCAGCAGTTTTATGTTTTCCTTCAGGTGCCTCTCGGGTTTTAGACCGACACACACCTTGAGGGCTACTAGATATACATATACTGGCTATATATCTCGGAAGAGAATAAATTGCACCAATCAAAAATATTCACAAAAAATCAGCCCGCGGTCGGGGTGGTACACCACCTCGAAGCAGTCCGGCATAAAGCTTGGGTGCCGGTGGCTGGCTCCATAGAGGGCATTTCCGGCATTAAGCTCGGGTGAATTCGTTCAATCTTTTAAAAAGACTGAGGTAGTTTACGACACCTCAGACGCTGACCATCGTTGGAGCTCGGAAGTGGTCCGGCATAAAGCTCGGATTCAAATGGCTCGTTCCATAGAGAACTTTTCAGCGTTAAACTCGGATAACCTCCTTCAAACTTTTTCAAGCCAAGGTGATCTATGACACCTCGGATATAGTCCGACGTTGGAGCTCGGATACAGTCCGATGTTGGAGCTCGGATAAAGTCTGGCGTTGGTGCTCGGCTGCAAAAGATACCTCGAATGCAGTCCGGCGTTGGGGCTCGGATGCAAGAGGACACCGCCGCACGGGAACAACTTCACACCCGAGGTGTGGCGTAAAAAATAATAACAAGGCATTAATAAAGGTCGAGAACTTAAAGGGGATCCTCGGATACCCGACGTGTAAACTCTTCGGATTCACTTTGGTGATCCTCAAGATCGAAGATGAGATGATTTGTTGAACCGGTTTTCAAGACCGACGACCGAAGATGAAGAACAGTTCGGAAGAATCGAGGAGCGTCCCCAACTTGAAGACCGGTTCAGGGGGCTACTGATGGTGTCCTAGACTAGGGGGTACTCAGCACGTCGTCTCCCGATCAGTTGGATTGGGTCGAGGACCCCCATGGCCATCTACTCATGGGCCAGTTCGAACAACCGATGTATACACGAGGAAGATTCCACAAGACTTGGTGATCAAGACAAGGACTCCTCTCCACTGACGTATTCGACTAGGACTCTTGTTATCCTAGGCCTCCGGTACATTATATAAGCCAAGGCCGGGCTAGTCGATAGATGATTATGATATTCTTCATCATACCCTTAGGTTTTAGACCACAACATATGATCTCGAGGTAGATCAACTCTTGTAATCTCTATATTCATCAAGATCAATCAAGAAGGAAGTAGGGTATTACCTCCATTAAGAGGGCCCGAACCTGGGTAAACATCGTGTCCCCTGTCTCCTGTTACCCATCGATCCATGACACACAGCTTGGGACCCACTACCCGAGATCTGCCGGTTTTGACACCGACAGCGGCGGCACAGAAGCTGAAGAGTGTGGTATTTAATGTAAAGCCGAACTATCTGAGCTACAATGGAGAACCCGCCTTGCAAAGCTGAAGACAAAACCAGATGTAACGTCGTCATTGAAGGCAAGTTCGGGGGCTACTGAGGGAGTCCTGGACTAGGGGGTCCTCGGGTGTCCGGGCTATGTGACATGGGTCGGACTGATAGGCCATGAAGATACAAGATCGAAGACCTTCCCCCGTGTCCGGATGGGACTCTCCTTTGCGTGGATGGCAAGCTTGGCATCCGGATGTGTAGTTTCCTTCCTCTGTAAACCGACCTTGTGCAACCCTAGCCCCCTCCAGTGTCTATATAAAACGGAGGGTTTAGTCCGTAGAGGCAATCACAAAATCCTACAGGATAGACATCTAGGGTTTAGCCATTACGATCTCGGGGTAGATCAACTCTTGTAACTCCTATACTCATCAAAGTCAATCAAGCAGGAAGTAGGGTATTACCTCCATTAAGAGGGACCGAACCTGGGTAAACACCGTGTCCCCTACCTCCTGTTACCTTCGATCCTTAGACGCACAGTTCGGGACCCCCTACCCGAGATCTACCGGTTTTGACACCGACATTGGTGCTTTCATTCAGAGTTCCTCTGTGTCGTCGATAGAAGGATTGATGGATCACCTTGTCATCAAGGACAATATCACTTCCGGAGGAGCCCTAGTTTTAGGGCTAACCCTCCGGCTTGGCAGCTTCACCATGGGCGGTCGTTCGACTGTTAAGCCAAAGGCAACCCCCCAAGTCACCAAAAATCATCTCCGTGTCGGCCCCGAATACTCCGACAATATGGATCCGGTAGATGTATCGTCTTTGAACGAACTGCTGGATCGCATCGCTGCCCTGGGGGTCGCAACAGACTATGATCGGATTGGGATTAAACCCGATCAGAGAGAAATTAAATCTCCACCGATCACCCATCAGGTAGCGGTTCTGGAGGAACAAGCCGACAATAACTCCTCTCCTACGTTGAGAACAAACTATGTTCGGATTTCCAAGCTCGGGGAGCCGGATACCCATCTTCGGGAGGACACTCCCTGTCCTCTGAACATAGAATCGGGCGTTGAGCCTGAGAACTCACCGGACACTCCGGAGCCCGGGATGGTAGCCTCAAAAATTCTTCAAACTCCGGACTCCACAGTGGGTCGGGGTCCAGATTTAACCCCGCCCACCCACCACAAGCAATATTCCCCAAGCAATTCCGGTCCTCCGGATATATGCGACCTAATGTATGTGCGGCAGCAGCCTGAGGAAACAGTCCATCACTTTTGGGCCAGATTCCTCCTTGTTAAAAACAAGATCAAAGATTGTTGCGACGACGACGCGATCTTAGTATTCTGCAACAACTGTACGGATGAGGGAATACTTAATGCCCTCAACCGCTGTCATGTACTGCACTTTGCAGATTTGGCACACATAGTACAGAAGTATTGTGCAATGGAAAGCGCCTGGGAAACTCAGACAGCCCGCTGGGAACCGTAGGCCTTTAAGCCATCTCCCGGACGGGCGAAAAGGATGCACCCTCGCGGGGCACCCCATCATCATCCCGTGGACAAACAAATTAAGCCCTTTACGGGACATAGAACTGTCCTTGAGGAATGGCTCGACAGGCCTTGTCAAATACACATGATGCCGAATACCGAACCAACACACAGCCTCCGAGCATGTTGGATACTCCGGCAAGTGGCCAAGAGCGGTGAGGGTATCCTCACCAACACTACCCCAGAGAAGTACTCTTCGGAGGACGATGATCTCAAAGTATTTACGGTCTTCGAGACCTTTTCTTCAAATAATCGGTGTAAAAGGGCACTCCGCGACCTCGCCGAAGTCTGCCAAGTAGCAGCAATAAATCCTTGGAATGATACGGCAATAACTTTCAATGCCGATGACAAACCAAGATCCCGATCAGTCCGGGCACCAGCCGCTTTGGTCCTAAACCCAATCGTGGAGGGCTTGCGGCTCACTAAAGTGCTCATGGACGGCGGCAGCAGACTGAACCTCATTTACGAAGACACGCTCAATAAAATGCAAATGGACAAGAGTCGCATTGAGCAAAGTAATACAACCTTTCGAGGCATTATCCCCAGTCGGGAAGCAAGATGCTCGGGGAAAATTAAACTCGACGTGGTATTCGGCACGCCGGAGAACTATAGGTCCGAAGTGTTACTCTTCCATGTGGCACCTTTCAACAACGGGTATCACGCCCTGTTGGGGCGAGACGCATTCACACGCTTTCAAGCCATACCCATTACGGGTATATGAACCTCAAAATGCCCGGGCCCACCGGAGTTATCACTATCACCAGTGATCCGAACATAGCACTCCACGCTGAAAACAAAACCGCCTCTCTAGCCCTCGAGGCACTATCCGAGGCCCTTGCGGCCGAAGAATTAACCACCCTACGTTCCACAGTGGATAGGGATGACGTAATCCTCAATAAGAGAACTAAGTCCACTTCCTTCAAACCAGCAGACGAAATAGTCAAATTTCAAGTTCACCCGACGGACCCCAAGAAGACAGCTTCCATTGGGGCAGAGCTAGATCCGACGGTCGACGCCGCATTACGCGTGTTCCTGCGCGAGAACTGGGACATCTTCGCCTGGCACCCTTCGGATATGCCAGGAATCACACGCGGGCTAGCCAAACGTAGTCTCAATATACTGAAGGGATACAAACCAGTCAAGCAAACGTTGCGCCGATTTTTCGAACCCAAACGACAAGCTATGGGGGAGGAGCTAGCCAAGCTACTTGAAGCCAGGTTCATCAGAGAGATCAAACATCCGGACTGGCTAGCAAACCTGGTCATGGTGCCGAAGAAGTATAAATCCTGGCACATGTGTGTCAATTTCAAAGACCTTAATAAGGCCTTCCCTAAGGATCCCTTCCCACTACCTCGCATTGACCAAATTATTGATGCAACCGCAGGACACGATTCACTGTGTTTCCTCGATGCATACTCCGGATGCCATCAAATCAAGATGAAGGAATCCAACCAGGCCGCAGCGGCATTCATCACCCCATACGGGCCCTTCTGCTTCAACACTATGTCTTTCGGCCTCAAAAATGCCGGCGCCACTTACCAACGCATGATTCAAATGTACCTGGAAAAGCAAATCGGCAAGACAGTTGAGGCATATTAGATGATGTAGTCATCAAAACTAAGCATGTCGAGTGATTAGTGGATGAGTTACGCCTTACATTCGACAACCTCCGAACATATGACATACGGCTCAATCTGGAAAAGTGTGTTTTCGGCGTTCCTGCTGGAAAACTGCTTGGATTCATTGTTTCCAATAGAGGAATCAAAGCAAACCCAGCCAAAATGTGAGCCCTGTCACATTTCGCTACACCAATAGACCTCAAGCAGGTCCAAAAACTAGTCGGGTGCGTGGCAGCTTTGAGCCGTTTTATCTCCAGATTAGGAGAAAAGGCATTGCCATTGTATCGCCTGCTCCGACGCACCGACCACTTTGCGTGGACGGATGCTGCAACAGCCGGACTGGAAGAAATAAAAACTTTGTTAGCAAGCAACCCAATCCTGGCCGCACCAAATGTCGGCGAGCCTATGTTGCTCTACATATCTGCAACTCACCAGGTTATGAGTACGGTGCTCGTTGTCGAATGAGAAGAAGAGGGACATAAATTCCCACTTCAAAAACCAGTATACTACGTATCGACGGTCCTTACACCATGCAAATCCCGATACCCACATTATCAAAAGATAGCGTATGCAGTCTTTATGGCATCCCGGAAGTTGCGGCACTACTTTCAAGAGTGCTCGATCATGGTGGCTTCTGAAGTACCACTTAATGATATCATAAACAACCGGGATGCCACCAGCCGGATTGCCAAATGGGCCATTGAGCTCTTACCATTTGAAATAACATATAAGCCACGCCGAGCCATTAAATCTCAGGTGTTGGCTGACTTCGTCGCCGAATGGACAGAGGCCGAACTCCCTAAAGAGTACGGCACATATTCGAACTAGGTCATGCACTTCGATGGCTCTAAAATGTTAGCTGGACTTGGGGCTGGTATTGTCCTGGCATCCCCCACAGGAGGCATAGTCCGTTATGTGCTCCAAATATTGTATACAGACTCTAACAATGCAGGCGGATATGAGGCCCTATTGCACGGTCTCCGGATGGCCGTCTCTATGGGCATACAACGCCTCGAGTTGCGCGGGAATTCAAACCTCGGAATATCCCAAATAAACGGAGAATTCGATGCCAAAGATCCAAAGATGGCGGCTTACCGCAACGCCGTACTCAAAATATCAGCTCAGTTTGAGGGACTCGAGTTTCATCACGTGGCTCGAGAGAGTAATCAAGCAGCGGACATCCTTGCTCGCATGGGTGCTAAACGCGACCCCGTCCCACCTAACACCTTTGTGGAGAGGCTCTTCAAGTCATCCGTGGTGTGGCAGGACAAGAGCAGCAACACCAGTCCAGAGCCGATCATACCCCCAGATTCCAAACATAGTTCCGATATCATCGGGGATCGGGCACCGAAATAACACCATCAGCCCATGAAATCATGGTTGTAATTGCCCCGTGGACTGAACCTCTCCTCGCCTACCTCACCAGGAAGGAGCTCCCTGATGATCAGACTGAGGCCCATCGTATTGTTCGATGCTCGAAAGCCTACAAAGTTCATGAAGGAGAACTATACAAGAAAAGTACTACCGGAGTCCTTCAAAGATGCATCTCCGAAGATGAGGGATGAAAACTCTTGGCTGAAATACACGCTGGTCTTGGTGGCCATCACGCTGCAGCTCGGGCCCTTGTAAGTAAGGCCTTCCGTACGGGTTTCTTTTGGCCTATGGCCCGAGCAGACGCACAGGACCTCGTGCAGCGCTGCGTGGGATGCCAGCTTTTTGCCAATCAAAGCCATATGCCGCCCACTGCCCTACGAACCATCCCCGTTACTTGGCCTTTTGCGGTCTGGGGGCTGGACATGGTCGGACCACTTAAAGGGGGAAGCCATAAGAAGAAATATTTGCTGGTTATGGTAGACAAGTTCACTAAGTGGATAGAAGCCAAACCAGTCAAAACGGCTGAAGCCGGCCTGGTGATAGACTTTATATCCGGTGTCGTACACCATTATGGTGTCCTGCACAGTATTATTACTGACAACAGCTCTAACTTTACGGCCAACGAGGTGAAAACTTGGTGCGCCAATTTGGGCATCAAGCTCGATTACGCCTCCGTATATCACCCTCAGACAAATAGTCAGGTCGAATGGGCTAACGGCCTGATACTGAGCGGCATCAGACCTAGACTAGTGCGATCGCTGCAAGAATCAAACAAGCACTGGGTTGAGGAACTCGATTCTGTACTCTAGGGGCTGCGGACCACGCCCAATCGCACGACCGGATATACACCTTTCTTCATGGTGTACGGCGCGGAGGCGGTCTTGCCTTGCGACATTATTCATGACTCGCCTCGAGTGCGCATGTACGAAGAGAGAGAAGCCGAGCTCGATCGGCAGGACGATCTGGACGGCCTGGAGGAGGAGCACAATGTCGCGAAGGCCCGTTCCGCATTATACCAACAGCAGGCTCGGCGATATCAAAGCAGAGAAGTACGGGCAAAGACTTATAATGTCGGGGAACTCGTTCTACGCCTACCAGAGAAGAAAAAGGACAAGCTCAAGCCCAAATGGGAAGGTCCCTTCATTATACATGAATTTCTCACTGGAGGAGCCTATAGCCTTCGCAACGCTTCGGATAATCGCTTGGAGCCAAACCCATGGAACGCTGCCCGACTCCGAAGATTCTACGCCTAAGTCCGCACATACACCTTTTTTATCGTTCCTTTTTTTCTCCTTTTCGCCTTTTTTCTTTATTTTCTTGTTTTTATACGACTTCTAGCTCGTGTTCGGATAAACCGCACACTAAAGGGGTATACATCCTTAAATGTACATACCCCACAATACCTGGGGGCTTCTTTTCACAGAAGCTTATTATTATTATTATTATTAGAGCATCAAGCTCACCGTATATATGTGTCGTCTTCTCATATATGTCTTTCTTTCGCCATTATATGCACCTTTATGACTTAAGTTTTTGCCAAGCTGGGTTGCCTGGCTCCTGTGCTTATGCCCTACGTTCCCGCTTGTTCGGCTAGGGCATAAAGGGAGCACCTCTGCGATTGTTACAGCCGGGTTATCCGGACGTGTACCTCAGATGGGTGAAGCCGAAAGCTAGCGTTCTTAAGGGAATAATTGGTCGGCGGACAAAAGACGAACTGCCCTCGTTGCAATATAAGCCCCCAAAATATAACATGTACTGTGATTTTTAGCATCACAACTTACGCATGCACAACAATGCCTACTGGCCCAGGGAGAGGAACCCTTAACGGAACTATTCTCTCTGGAAGATGTTTCTTACGATCAAATGTAATATAACATAACTCCCCGAATTCAACTTGTCTGTTCAAGCAACTATGACCGGACTGCCTAGTTTCCGAACATACTTTGGTGTTTACCGATGATATAGTATTCGGAAACACTCCTAAACCTTGGGTTTCAGAGGTTGAAGCAGAAGGTCTGCCATGACAATCGTTTTACAATTTGGCTGGAGAGAAGTTTGCCGATAAAAGTACATTGCTACTTGGACTCAAAAACTTCTTCCTCCTCTAGAACATCTAACAGGTTGTCTAGTTTACAATCCTGTTGTGAAAACTTGGTGGCTATCTTTACTTGGTCATACACCAAGTTAACAGGAATTTCTTGTCCATCTGGTCCCCGAGGTCCGACCCGGGCCATATGATTCGGATCAAGTCCGGTGTACCGCATTTTCACCATGGCCCAGGCCTCCCGTGTGCCTTCTCGGCATGCTGATATCTTCCATAGCCCAAAACGGCGAAGAGCTCATTTGAATAAATTCACGAGTTCCTCCATACTTCCTGGAGGAGAATCAGATGGCCATAAAGCCTTAGCGATGTTCCTCGTTGCCTTCCGAGCTCGCTCATGCACTTTGGACGGCTCTTGTAGCAGATCACCTTGAAATCCGAACACTTCTCCTTCGGGCCGCCCAGTCAGCACACCTACAAAAACAAACTTGTTAAACCTTCCATCAGGTGATCGTACGAAAGTGAGGTTTAAGAGAATACTGAATATGCCGCCTTTCAACTTTCTGTTCTCCTTTAAGGCATCCGCCAGTTGGGCTCGTATGTCCTTCAGCTCTTCGGCTTGCTTGATGTTTGCATCTTGTAGTTTGTTCCTCTCATTAATGGTCCGTGTTAATACACATTGACCAGCGGCTTCTTACCCTTCGGCATGTTCTTTGTCCGCCTGAGCAGCCCTTAGCCTCTCGTCCAACTGGTCTGATGATCCTGTCGTTGCATACAAAAATAATGCACAGTTAGAATCATTGTGGGTATGGAATAATATTCTCCGGATACTGTTGTGCTTACCATCGGGTGCCCCTTGGGTTTCTTTAAAATTTCAAGTTCGGCGGTGGCAACAGTTAGCTTAGTTCGGCATTCTTCCAGCTCCTTGGATAATGTGTAATTCTTCTCCGTGAGTACCTGGTGGCGTAACGACCCTTAAATCAGTTGGGTGATACGTCTCCAACGTATCTATAATTTTTGATTGTTACATGCTATTATATTATCTGTTTTGGATGTTTATGGGCTTTATTATACACTTTTATATTATTTTTGGGACTAACCTATCAACCCAGAGCCCAGTGCCAGTTTCTGTTTTTCCCTTGTTTCAGTGTTTCGCAGAAAAGGAATATCAAACGGAGTCCAAACGAAATGAAACCTTCGGGAGATTTATTTTTGGAACGAAAGCAATCCAGGAGGCTTGGAGTACACGTCAGGGAATCAACAAGGAGAGCATGAGGCAGGGGGCGCGCCTACCCCCACCCCCCCAGGCGCGCCCTCCACCCTCGTGGGCCCCTCGTG
Source organism: Triticum aestivum (assembly GCF_018294505.1). NCBI lineage: Eukaryota > Viridiplantae > Streptophyta > Magnoliopsida > Poales > Poaceae > Triticum > Triticum aestivum. The sequence goes on along the minus strand of NC_057796.1, from coordinate 399,824,759 downwards.
GCTCCCCTGACCGACTTCTTTCGCCTATATATATCCATATACCCTAAAAACATCGGGGAACAGAATAGATCGGGAGTTCCACCGCCGCAAGCCTCTGTAGCCACCAAAAACCAATCGGGACCCTGTTCCGGCACCCTGCCGGAGGGGGGATCCCTCACCGGTGGCCATCTTCATCATCCCGGTGCTCTCCATGACGAGGAGGGAGTAGTTCACCCTCGGGGCTGAGGGTATGTACCAGTAGCTATGTGTTTGATCTCTCTCTCTCTCTCGTGTTCTTGAGGTGATACGATCTTGATGTATCGCGAGCTTTGCTATTATAGTTGGATCTTATGATGTTTCTCCCCCTCTACTCTCTTGTAATGGATTGAGTTTTCCCTTTGAAGTTATCTTATCGGATTGAGTCTTTAAGGATTTGAGAACACTTGATGTATGTCTTGCTTGCTTATCTGTGGTGACAATGGGATATCACGTGATCCACTTGATGTTTGTTTTGGTGATCAACTTGCGGGTTCCGCCCATGAACCTATGCATAGGGGTTGGCACACGTTTTCGTCTTGACTCTCCGGTAGAAACTTTGGGGCACTCTTTGAAGTACTTTGTGTTGGTTGAATAGATGAATATGAGATTGTGTGATGCATATCGTATAATCATACCCACGGATACTTGAGGTGACATTGGAGTATCTAGGTGACATTAGGGTTTTGGTCGATTTGTGTCTTAAGGTGTTATTCTAGTATGACCTCTATGATAGATTGAACAGAAAGAATAGCTTCGTGTTATTTTACTACGGACTCTTGAATAGATCGATCAGAAAGAATAACTTTGAGGTGGTTTCGTACCCTAACATAATCTCTTCGTTTGTTCTTCGCTATTAGTGACTTTGGAGTGACTCTTTGTTGCATGTTGAGGGATAGTTATATGATACAATTATGTTATTATTGTTGAGAGAACTTGCACTAGTGAAAGTATGAACCCTAGGCCTTGTTTCCTAGCATTGCAATACCGTTTGTGCTCACTTTTATCATTAGTTACCTTGCTGTTTTTATATTTTCGGATTACAAAAACCTATATCTACCATCCATATTTCACTTGTATCACCATATCTTCGCCGAACTAGTGAACCTAATCTTTTAGTTTCTTGTTTTATCACTAGTTTAGTTTATAAAAGAAAACAACAACAAAATGGAATTGAGTTTGCCTCATACGCTGCATCTTTTTAATATCTTTCGTGAAAATGATGGGAAGGAAAATTGTGCTCAAGTGCTAGAGGAAGAATGCATTAGAATGTTTGGCACTAAATCTTTGAATGATGAGCATGATTTCAATGTTGTTAGTATGAATTCCTTGAATACCCATGATGCTAATGATATGCAAAGCCACAAGCTTGGGGATGCTATGTTTGATGAAGATGATATGTTTAGTCCCCCAAGTTTTGATGAGCAAATTTATTATGATGAAAGCATGCCTCCTATTTATGATGATTATTGTGATGACACGTATGCTATAAAGAATAAATATAACCATGAAACTTGTCATCATGATTTTAATCTTCAATTGGATTATGCTTCACATGATAGTTATTTTGTTGAGTTTGCTCCCACTACTATTCATGAGAACAAATTTGCTTTTGTGGAGAGTAATAAAATTTCTATGCTTGTAGATCATGAAAAGAATACTTTATGTGATAGTTATATTGTTGAATTCATTCATGATGCTACTGAAAATTATTATGAGGGAGGAATATATGCTTGTAGGAATTGCAATAATATCAAGTTTCCTCTCTATGTGCTTAAAGTTTTGAAGTTATGCTTGTTTTGCCTTCCTATGCTAGTTGATTATTGTTCCCATAAGTTGTTTGCTCACAAAATCCCTATGCATAGGAAGTGGGTTAGACTTAAATGTGCTAGTTATATTCTCCATGATGCTCTCTTTATGTTTCAATTCTTATCTTTTATGTGAGCATCATTGAAATCATCATGCCTAGCTAGGGGCGTTAAACGATAGCGCTTGTTGGGAGGCAACCCAATTTTATTTTAGTTTCTTGCTTTTTGTTTATGTTTAGGAATAAATAATCTATCTAGCCTCTGGTTAGATGTGGTTTTATGTTTTAATTAGTGTCTGTGCCAAGTAGAACCTTTGGGAAGACTTGGGTGAAGTCTTTATGATCATGCTGTAAAAAAACAGAAACTTTAGCACTCACGAGATTAGCTAAAACTTTTTACTGGAGAGTGATATTTAGTTGATTCTTTTTGCAGATGATTACTAGACAAATTCCTCATGTCCACCAATTTATGTCAGAATTGTTGGAGTTACATAAGTATTCGAATGATACAGATTACTACAGACTGTTCTGTTTTTTTTACAGATTCTGTTTTCTATGTGATGTTTGCTTATTTTGATGAATCTATGAGTAGTATCGGAGGGTATGAACCATAGATAAGTTGTAATACAGTAGATATTAAACCAATATAAATTTATAATGAGTTCACAATAGTACCTAAATGGTGATTTATTTTCTTATACTAACGGAGCTTACGAGTTTTCTGTTGAGTTTTGTGTTGTGAAGTTTTCAAGTTTTGGGTAAAGATTCGATGGACTATGGAATAAGGAGTGGAAAGAGCCTAAGCTTGGGGATTCCCAAGGCACCCCAAGGTAATATTCAAGGATAAACAAGAGCCTAAGCTTGGGGATGCCCCGGAAGGCATCCCCTCTTTCGTCTTCGTTCATCGGTAAATTTACTTGGAGCTATATTTTTATTCACCACATGATATGTGTTTTGCTTGGAGTGTCACGTCATTTTATTTTGTTTTGCTTGCTGTTTGAATAAAGTACCAAGACCTGAAATTCTTAAAATGTTAGAGAGTCTTCACATAGTTGCTTAATTATTTGACTACTCATTGATCTTCACTTATATCTTTCGGAGTAGTTTGTCATTTGCTCTAGTGCTTCACTTATATCCTTTTAGAGCACGACAGTAGTTTTATTTTGTAGAAATAGATGAACTCTCATGCTTGACTTATATTATTTTGAGAGTCCTAAACAGCATGGTAATTTGCTTTGGTTATGAATTTAGTCCTAATATGATGGGCATCCAAGAAGGATATAATAAAAACTTTCATATAAAGTGCATTGAATACTATGAGAAGTTGGATTCCTTATAATTGTTTTGAGATATGAAGATGGTGATATTAGAGTCATGCTAGTTGAGTAGTTGTGAATTTGAGAGATACTTGTGTTAAAGTTTGTGATTCCCTTAGCATGCACATATGGTGAACCGTTATGTGATGAAGTCGAAGCATGATTTATTTATTGATTGTCTTCCTTATGAGTGGCGGTCGGGGATGAGTGCGATGGTCTTTTCCTACCAATCTATCCCCCTAGGAGCATGCGCGTAGTACTTTGTTTTGATAACTAATAAATTTTTGCAATAAGTATATGAGTTCTTTTTGACTAATGTTGAGTCCATGGATTATACGCACTCTCACCCTTCCACCATTGCTAGCCTCTCTAATACCGCGCACTTTTCGCCGGTACCATATACCCACCATATACCTTCCTCAAAACAGCCACCATACCTACCTATTATGGCATTTCCATAGCCATTCTGAGATATATTGCCATGCAACTTACCACCGTTCCATTTATTATGACATGCTTCATCATTGTCATATTGCTTTGCATGATCATGTCGTTGACATCGTATTTGTGGCAAAGCCACCATTCATAATTCTTTCATACATGTCACTCATGAGTCATTGCACATTCCGGTACACCGCCGGAGGCATTCATATAGAGTCATATTTTGTTCTAAGTATCGAGTTGTAATTCTTGAGTTGTAAGTAAATAAAAGTGTGATGATCATCATTAGAGCATTGTCCCATTGAGGAAAGGATGATGGAGACTATGATTCCCCCACAAGTCGGGATGAGACTCTGGACTAAAAAAAAGAGGCCATAAAAAAAAGAGAAAAGGCCCAAATAAAAAATATAATAAAAAATGAGAGAAAAAGAGAGAAGGGACAATGCTACTATCCTTTTACCACACTTGTGCTTCAAAGTAGCACCATGATCTTCATGATAGAGAGTCTCCTATGTTGTCACTTTCATATACTAGTGGGAATTTTTCATTATAGAACTTGGCTTGTATATTCCAATGATGGGCTTCCTCAAAATGCCCTAGGTCTTCGTGAGCAAGCAAGTTGGATGCACACCCACTTAGTTTCTTTTCGAGCTTTCATACCTTATAGCTCTAGTGCATCCGTTGCATGGCAATCCCTACTCACTCACATTGATATCTATTGATGGGCATCTCCATAGCCCGTTGATACGCCTAGTTGATGTGAGACTATCTTCTCCTTTTTTTCTTCTCCACAACCACCATTCTATTCCACCTATAGTGCTATATCCATGGCTCATGCTCATATATTGCGTGAAGATTGAAAAAGTTTGAGAACATCAAAAGTATGGAACAATTGCTTGGCTTGTCATCGGGGTTGTGCATGATTTAAATATTTTGTGTGGTGAAGATAGAGCATAACCAGACTATATGATTTTGTAGGGATAACTTTCTTTGGCCATGTTATTTTGAGAAGACATGATTACTTTGTTAGTATGCTTGAAGTGTAATTATTTTTATGTCAATATTGAACTTTTGTTTTGAATCTTATGGATCTGAATATTCTTGCCACAATAAAGAGGATATCATTGATAAATATGTTAGGTAGCATTCCACATCAAAAATTCTGTTTTTATCATTTACCTACTCGAGGACGGGCAGGAATTAAGCTTGGGGATGCTGATACGTCTCCAACGTATCTATAATTTTTTATTGTTCCATGCTATTATATTATCTGTTTTGGATGTTTATGGGCTTTATTATACACTTTTATATTATTTTTGGGACTAACCTATTAACCCAGAGCCCAGTGCCAGTTTCTGTTTTTCCCTTGTTTCAGTGTTTCGCAGAAAAGGAATATCAAACGGAGTCCAAACGGAATGAAACCTTCGGGAGAGTTATTTTTGGAACGGAAGCAATCCAGGAGGCTTGGAGTACACGTCAGGGAATCAACATGGAGAGCACGAGGCAGGGGGCGCGCCTACCCCCCCCCCCCTAGGCGCGCCCTCCACCCTCATGGGCCCCTCGTGGCTCCCCTGACCGACTTCTTTCGCCTATATATATCCATATACCCTAAAAACATCGGGGAATAGAATAGATCGGGAGTTCCACTGCCGCAAGCCTCTGTAGCCACCAAAAACCAATCGGGACCCTGTTCCGGCACCCTGCCGGAGGGGGGATCCCTCACCGGTGGCCATCTTCATCATCCCGGCGCTCTCCATGACGAGGAGGGAGTAGTTCACCCTCGGGGCTGAGGGTATGTACCAGTAGCTATGTGTTTGATCTCTCTCTCTCGTGTTCTTGAGGTGATACGATCTTGATGTATCGCGAGCTTTGCTATTATCGTTGGATCTTATGATGTTTCTCCCCCTCTACTCTCTTGTAATGGATTGAGTTTTCCCTTTGAAGTTATCTTATTGGATTGAGTCTTTAAGGATTTGAGAACACTTGATGTATCTCTTGCCATGCTTATCTGTGGTGACAATGGGATATCACGTGATCCACTTGATGTATGTTTTGGTGATCAACTTGCGGGTTCCGCCCATGAACCTATGCATAGGGGTTGGCACACGTTTTTGTCTTGACTCTCCGGTAGAAACTTTGGGGCACTCTTTGAAGTACTTTGTGTTGGTTGAATAGATGAATATGAGATTGTGTGATGCATATCGTATAATCATACCCACGGATACTTGAGGTGATATTGGAGTATCTAGGTGACATTAGGGTTTTGGTCGATTTGTGTCTTAAGGTGTTATTCTAGTATGAACTCTATGATAGATTGAACGGAAAGAATAGCTTCGTGTTATTTTACTACGGACTCTTGAATAGATTGATTAGAAAGAATAACTTTGAGGTGGTTTCGTACCCTACCATAATCTCTTCGTTTGTTCTCCGCTATTTAGTGACTTTGGAGTGACTCTTTGTTGCATGTTGAGGGATAGTTATATGATCCAATTATGTTATTATTGTTGAGAGAACTTGCACTAGTGAAAGTATGAACCCTAGGCCTTGTTTCCTAGCATTGCAATACCATTTGTGCTCACTTTTATCATTAGTTACCTTGCTGTTTTTTATTTTCATATTACAAAAACCTATATCTACCATCCATATTGCACTTGTATCACCATCTCTTCGCCGAACTAGTGCACCTATACAATTTACCATTGTATTGGGTGTGTTGGGGACACAAGAGACTCTTTGTTACTTGGTTGCAGGGTTGCTTGAGAGAGACCATCTTCATCCTACGCCTCCCACGGATTGATAAACCTTAGGTCATCCACTTGAGGGAAATTTGCTACTGTCCTACAAACCTCTGCACTTGGAGGCCCAACAACGTCTACAAGAAGAAGGTTGCGTAGTAGACATCATTGGGCCAAGTGCTTCAAGGCTCGGGGGCTACTGGCATATGATTATTAAACCTACACAACATTTCTTGCCCGCGTATCCTTTGAAAGCTGGTGAGTGGCTCCGGCAAGCCCATCCCGAGCAGCTCGGATGTATGCATCCGCTGAGCTGAAAGCATTGAATGCCTCTTCGATGAAATTCGGGTCGCGCATAGCCGCCCTCCGGCGCCGATGGTTCATCGCACTCTCCACTTCGGAGTTGGTGACGGATACATTATCCGAATCCTTGGGGAAAGGACAATCCGGCATTGCACCCGTATCAACCCTAGTCCTTGGGGCGGGGTCAGGGGTTGGATTGGTTGATGTATGACTAGTGAGGTCTCCGGACATAGTCCGGCATATGCTCTTCCTAAAAATGTGGCACAGCGGGAAACGTCACAATCCGGTATGTCTGCCTAGTGCATATTGAAAACCATACCTCTTTGGTGAAGGCGGGGGCTCGGTAGTATTGTCACTCGCCTTTCTTTTCGAAGACCCACCCTGCGTAGGCGTCGCCCTCTTAAGGGACGCCTCTGATACGGCGTGGCGAGACGAGCGCTACCCCTTTGGAGCACGAGACAGTGTGGTGGGTGAGGCGCAATGAGAAAACTCTTTTAGAGGAGATGTCTCCTGGGTACTTACGTGGGAGGAGGGGAAAGGCCGAGGTAATCGGCTATAATGGCCACTTCCGTGCCGTCATAGCTCCCCTGATAAAAGACCCCCTCCTTGAGCTCTATAAATATATCCGGATCTTCTTCATATCCGGGATCTAGGTCTCTAATGTGGACCTCTGGCTGCGGAGCGGGGCTGTGGATCCCCTCGACGATCTTTCTCCACTCCTGTTTAAAATAGCTGGATTAAATTCGACTAGTGCAACTCGGGAAAGAGATTAAGTGAAGCCAATGATCAACGAACACTCACCCAGGAGATGGGGTTGTACATGGAAAAATCTTCCCGACATTTCAAACGAGTGAAGTCTTCCTTCTCCCCTTTGAAAAGATCAGCCAACATGGCGGCCAGGGCGGCAAAATTATATGGACCCTTGCGGCCATAGCGGGAGGCGTCGTCCTCCCCATTGTAATGCCACATGGGAAGCCCTCTGGATTGGAGTGGTTGAACACATCGTGTTATTGAAATCGCCATTACCTCGATTACGGACAGTCCGGAGTTGGCAAGGCTCTGATCTTGCTTGCTAGCTTCCTAACCTCTGCACTGTCCTCTTCCTCAAGGCTTTGGGGACGCCCGCTGGTGCGCTTATTTAAAGGAGCGGTGGAGAATTCAGGAAGACCACGCCGGATTGGATCGGGGAGAGAAACTTCTTCTATGTAGAACCATTCCGAGGGCCACTCTTCGGATGCCTTCTTCGGAGTGCCGGACAGATATCCTGTCCCGGCTATGCGCCATACTTCGGGGCCGCCCACCTCGAATATGGATCCCTTTTGGGAGCGGGGGACGAGGCAGAAAAAATTCCTCCACATCTCGAAATGGGCCTCACAGCCTAGGAACAGCTCGCAAAGAGCAAAGAAACCCGCGATGTGTAGGATAGAGCCCGGCGTGAGATTGTGAAGTTGGAGGCCGTAATACTCCAGGAGACCTCTGAGGAAAGGGTGGATCAGAAATCCTACGCCTCTCAGCAGGAAGGAAACAAAGCATACCCATTCCCCTTCGGTGGGATTGGGGAAATTCTCCGCCAGGGCTTCGCCGTTGATGGAAGTTAATCCGGCCCGAACGGGGACTAGATCCGCGGGAGGGTATCCCTATATCTGAAGTTTATTCAGATGAGCGTGGGATACCGAACAGCTTTCCCAGTCGCCTTTTCAAGGGCCGTGAGGGCGTGAGGAGGAGCTAGGAGTGCTGGCCATGTTTGGGCGATTTCCTGTGGGAAGATCTAAGGATTTCTGTGTGGTGTGGAATGGCATCTGGGATCTTGTCTCTTTAAATAGACGCCTTTCCTGCATGGTCAAGGGGTTATTTGTAAAAATGTTTAGACCCTTCGTATTCATCTGACACGTGGAAGACAAGGCGGCGGCGGCACATAAGCTGAAGAGTGTGGTATTTAATGTAAAGCCGAACTATCCGAGGTACAATGGATAACCCGCCTTGCAAAGCCGAAGACAAAACCGGATGTAACGTCGTCATTGAAGGCAAGTTCAGGGGCTATGTGATATGGGCCGGACTGATGGGCCGTGAAGATACAAGATCGAAGACCTTCCCCCGTCTCCGGATGGGACTCTTCTTTGCGTGGATGGCAAGCTTGGCGTCTGGATGTGTAGTTTCCTTTCTCTGTAAACCGACCTTGTACAACCCTAGCCCCCTCCGGTGTCTATATAAACCGGAGGGTTTAGTCCGTAGAGGCGATCAAAAAATCATATAGGCTAGACATCTAGGGTTTAGCCATTACGATCTCGGGGTAGATCAACTCTTGTAACCCCTATACTCATCAAAGTCAATCAAGCAAGAAGTAGGGTATTACCTCCATTAAGAGGGCCCGAACCTGCGTAAACACCGTGTCCCCTGCCTCCTGTTACCTTTGATCCTTAGACGCACAGTTCGGGACCCGCTACCCGAGATCTGCCGGTTTTGACACCGACAGGTGCACCCTTCCTGTTTACGTCACGACCAAGAGTTATCAATATCTTCCATACTAAACACATTAGTGGCGGTTCCCAAGCGATAAAAGTAAAGGTTTGCTCCCCCTCCACCAACAAACACACTCCAGGCTAGCCGAATCCACGGGTACTGTCCATACCAACAACAGTCCTGGGGGAGTTTGGTTTAATTATTTGCAATTTTTTTGATTTCATCACTGGGCATCCCTATTACCGCCCCCTCTCATGCAAGGACGAGTGAATAAACACTCATCATGAGAATAACCCACTTAGCATGGAAGATACCGACCACCCCCCGTCACTCTATGAACAATCCAGGCACACAAAACAGATGTTCATTTGAAATTTTAGAGGTGGCACATGCAAATTTACTTGGAACGGCAGGGTAATACCGCATATAGGTAGATATAGTGGACTCATCTGCAATAACTTCAGTTTAAGGATTTTGATGCACAAGCAGTATTTCTGCTTAGTATAGGCGAAGGCTACAAATAGGTTGAGAAGCAGCCAGCTAGAGAGCGAAAACGGTCATGAACATGCATTATGCATAATCAACATTGAATACTAGCATGAGTAGGATATGAAATCATGAACATAAATATCATAGAGGCTATGTTGGTTTTGATTCAACTACATGCGTGAACATGTGCCAAGTCAAGCCACTTGAAACATTCAAAGGAGAATATCATATCATCATACTACATCACAATCATTTTAATGCATGATGACATCCAAGATAAAGCATTATCCACTCCTAGCTACTTAAGCATGGCATGAGAAACTATAATCTCTAATTGTCATTGCAAACATGTTTGATCATAATATGTTGAATCATGGACACTAGATTAAACATATTTACAAAAACAAAAACAAGTTGAGTTCATACCCGCTTCACTCTGCCACACACTTCATCAAATATCATCATTATTGCCTTTCACTTGCACGACTGAATGATATGAAAATAATAATAGTGCAAGAGTGTCATGGACTAAGCTAGAATCTGGAAACATTTTATTTAAAAGGAGAAGACAAGGTGAAAGTGCAACTAATCCCCGGGTGGTTTTGGTAATTCATAACAACATATAGCTCACTGAACTAATATCCATTCAAGTTAAATATTTCAGAAAGTTCAATGATTGGCATGGCATGGACTAGAGATGTGGACCCCTCAAAATGCTAAGGACAAAGATTGGCAAAGGCTCAAGACTCTTCATTTTCATTTCAGTGATCCAAGATCGCATTGAGTCCATAGGAAAGCAGCCAATACTATTAAAAGGGGATGAGGTGTTGCTTAATGGTCTACTTGCTCAAAGTGCTTAGTGATATTGCTCCAAAAACCGTCAGCCACTTTCTCATCTCCACATATGTCCAAAACCCAAATTCAAACTCGGCCCCACCGGTCTGATCTATCCAGAGCCACCGAGTTCATTTGACATAGCCACTGCCAGAAACCCTAAACAATTCAGTCTCACCGATACGGATCTTGGTCTCACCGAGATGGCATTGCAAAATCTCTGTTTCCCTTCGTAACGTTTCGGTCTCACCGAAATGAGCGATCGGTCCCACAAGTTCGCATTGCAAACTCTCTGTTTCCCTTTGCAACATTTCAGTCTCACCGAAATGAGCGATCGGTCCCATCGAGTTTGCCTGACCAACTCTCTGTTTGATCATTGCTGAAATTGGTCTCACCGAGTTCATGCAATCGGTCTCACCGAGATGAGGTTTTGCCCTAGCCCTAGCACATCGGTCTCACCTAGTTGATCATGTCGATCCCACCGAGATTCCTAATGTTCACATTTTGAACTGAATCGGTCTCACCGAGTTCTTCTATTCGGTCTGACCGAGTTGAGTCAAATGTGTGTAACGGTTGGATTTTGTGTGGAGGCTATATATACCCCTCCACCTCGTCTTCGTTCAATAGAGAGCCATCGGAACGTGCCTACACTTCCACTACTCATTTTCTGAGAGAGAACCACCTACTCATGTGTTGAGACCAAGACATTCCAATCCAACCACTAGAATCTTGATCTCTAGCCTTCCCAAGTTGCTTTCCACTCAAATCTTCTTTCCACCATAGCCAAATCTGTGAGAGAGAGTTGAGTGTTGGGGAGACTATCATTTGAAGCACAAGAGCAAGGAGTTCATCATCAACACACCATCTATTACCTTTTGGAGAGTGGTGTCTCCTAGATTGGTTAGGTGTCACTTGGGAGCCTCCAACAAGATTGTGGAGTTGAACCAAGGAGTTTGTAAGGGCAAGGAGATCGCCTACTTCGTGAAGATCTACCCGAGTGAGGCAAGTCCTTTATGGGAGATGGCCATGGTGGGATAGACAAGGTTGCTTCTTCATGGACCCTTCATGGGTGGAGCCCTCCATGGACTCGCGCAATAGTTACCCTTCGTGGGTTGAAGTCTCCATCAACGTGGATGTACGATAGCACCACCTATCAGAACCACGCCAAAAATCTCCGTATCTACATTGTGTTTGCCTTCTCCAAACCCTTCCCTTTACCTTCATATGCAATGTTTTACTTTCTGCTGCTACACTCTTAGAATTGCATGTGTAGGTTGATTGCTTGACTTGTGATAAGTTGCTAAAATCTGCCAAGACATAAAATTGGGAAAAGGATAGATTTTTATTTGGTCAAGTAGTCTAATCACCCCCCTATATACCTACTTTTGATCCTACACAAGGTAATATGGGATCTTTGTTAGATCAGCAGTAATGCATATGAGAGCCACTCAACATTTTCATCATGGTCTTCTCCTTGGTACGACTCAACAAAAAGAAAAGTAATTCAGAGAAACACACTGAAATATTTTTGGAGTTTTTAGTTTTTCTTGAAGAAAGCAAATTAAAGAAGGAAAAACAAAACCGAGAAAAACTATTTACACGGGAAAGCTCCCAACAAGTAGAAAGAAGAATCAAGAAATCTGTTTGGGTTTTCTTTCAATACTACAACTAACTAAACTAGAAAGAAAACCGAAAAGAAGCAAGAAATATTTTTGGGTTTTCTCAAAGTTTTTCAAACACACAAGAAGAAAGCGAGAAAATAAATCTAGCATGGCTAATACAATGAAAGAGTATGAACACCGGCAACTTGAATGAAATGTTTGAACATGAATATAATATCGGTGGAAACACGTACTCCCCCAAGCTTAGGCTTTTGGCCTATCTTGGTAATCACCGTCCATGGCCTGCATAGTAATCAGAGTGATAGCTCACGGAGGCTCTTGGTGCAGCCTCCTCAGCCCGCCGAGCTGCCTCGACCTCTGCCTTGTACGAGCTGGCCTCGCTCTCAAGAAGAGAGCAGGCGCATGCCAAACAACAGGCACAATGGTTTCTTTATTGCACCTCAAGTTATAGGTATAGTCACTGATTTTTCCCTTAAGGAACTTATGGCGCTTCATGGCCTCAAAGTCTAAGTACTGAGTAGGTAAGATGGGATCATAAGGTAGAGGTATAACACCAACCTCTTTAGCTACACGAGAAGCATAAATCCCACCATAAAACTAACCACTGGAAGCATTGTGTTGCAACCTTTGTGCAACAATCGCTCCAAGATTATAACATTTAATTCTGGTCAGAGCAGTGTGTATGAGGCTTAAGTCAGGGGCACGTAGTGTGCTAAAATCATGCTTGCCCATGATGCATTTGCCATTAAAGAGTGCAAAGTAATGAATTGATTGGAAATGAATACTTTTTATTCTATCTTGTGTCACTCCTCTATCCTCACCGTAACAAAGGTTAGTCAAAATGACTCATGCTCAGATCTTGGTTGCTCGTCCAGCGAACCCCAATATGGAATTTTGCAAGCATTACAGAACGCATCTAGAGGCATGGAAAAAGACTGATCATAAAGACTAAACGAGACTCTAGACTCACAAGGATGATATTTAAATTTCTAACGTTTCTGTGAGACTGAGATGTTGAATGCACTTATCTTCAATGCAGGGACCAAGCTCGGCGTTGTAAATATACTGCTCAAATTCTTCTTTTATACCTGCACTTACCATGAAATTGTTACACGGCCATATGCATGATTTGGTAGCGGCATCCCGGATTGAGCTTGCACTTGGATCAACATAAGACCGTCGTATCGAGCCACTACTCGATGATGCCTCCGAAGACCTCCTCCTCGAAGAACTCCTAAAGAATTGCACTTTTATTTGCGAACAATTTCTTAAAAAATTTGGGACATGAAATTTTTGTCAACAAAACTTCATAAGATTGATAGCAACTACTCACGAGGATGCCTAGAGGCCATATTAAGCATTCAAACCACTTAGAACTCTAAGAATTCAGCATGCAAGCCCATTTATAGCAGCACCAAGAGTAGCTAATTATTCAAAATATAATCCACTAAAGCAAAAACTAATTGGAGCAATGGAGGAGTCACATACCAAGTAGCAAACCCCCAAAACAGTTTTGGAAACGGAGCTTCGAGCAAAGAGATTGAAATCCGCGGGTTTGAGGGCAAGAACGCGAGAGAGAGAGAGCTATGGTGATTTTTCTCTGGAAGTAGGAGATGACATGGGCTAAAGAGGTAAGTGAGGGGACCCACGTGGGGCCACAACCCACCAGGGCGCGCCTGGGGTTGCTGGCGTGCCCTGGTGTCTTGTGGTCACCAGGGGCACCCCCCTCTGAAGTTATTTGTGACAAAAATTCTGAAATATTCAGTAAAAAATCATGTTAAATTTTCAGGGCATTCTGAGAACTTTTATTTTTGGGCACTTTTTATTGCATGGAAAATTCAGAAAACGGGATAAACTTGGCATTTTATTTTATTTAACTAAGAAAAGCAGAAAACAAAAGGTAGGGACAGAAAGTTGTGCCTACTAAATTCATCAACTTCATACCTCTAAAAAATGATCCATTAATAAGGTTGATCAAGTCTTATTAACAACCACCTTCGATTAGCATGAAACCGATGAACTTTCATAAAACACTAAGTTACCTCAACGGGGATATGCATGTCGCCAATAATAAGTATTTCATATTTCTTTTTTGAAGTAGGTAGAGGTAGTTGAAAACTTCCAATAGTGAATGTCGGAGATTTTTCAATAACATTAATACCATTCACTTGGAATTGTTTCGTTGGAAAGTGCACCATATGCTCATTACCATTGATATGAAAAGTGACCTTGCTTTTATTGCAATCAATAACAGCCCCTGCAGTATTCAAAAAGGGTCTACCAAGGATAATTGACATGTTGTCGTCCTCGAGCATCTCAAGAATAACAAAGTTCGTTAAGATAGTAACATTTGCAACAACAACAACGGGCACATCCTCACAAATACTGATAGGTATGGCAGTTGATTTGTCAGCCATTTGCAAAGATATTTCAGTAGGTGTGAGTTTCTTCAAATCAAGTCTTTTATATAAAGAGAAAGGCATAACACTAACACCAGCTCCTAAATCACACAAAGCAGTTTTAACATAATTTCTTTTGATGGAGCAAGGTATAGTTAGTATTCTTGGATCTCCATGTTTTTTAGGTACTCCATCCTTAAAAGAATAATTAGCAAGCATGGTGGAGATTTCAGCTTGAGGTATCTTTCTTTTATTAGTGATGATGTCTTTCATGTACTTTGCATAAGGGGCCATCTTCAATAAATCAGTCAAACGAGTACGCAAAAAAGACTGGCCTAAGCATTTCAGCAAAGCGTTCAAATTCTTCATTATCTTTTCTCTTAGATGGTTTAGGTGGAAAGGGCATGGGTTTCTGAACCCATGGCTCTCTTTCTTTACCATGTTTTCTAGCCACAAAGTCACTTTTATCATATCTTTTATTTTTAGGTTGTGGGTTATCAAGATCAACAGCGGGTTCTATTTCAACTTCATTATCTGGTTCTTTATCATTTTCTGGTCGAGTATCTTCATGAACATCATTATCATTTTCATTATCACTAGGTGGATGTTCATTACCAGATTGAGTTTCAGCATCAGAAATAGAGACATCATTGTTATCTTCAGAAGGTTTTTCTTTCTCAGGTTCACTAGAGGTATGTAGAGTCCTATCATTTTTCTTTTTCTTTTTAGAAGGACTAGGAGAATCGGTATTAATTCTTTGAGAGTCTTGTTCAAATCTTTTTGGGTGTCCCTCAGGATAAAGTGGTTCCTGAGTCATTATACCTCCTCTAGTTACTACTCTAATAGCATGATCATTCATTATTATTCATTTCATCTAACAATTCTCTTTGAGATTTAGCAGCTTGTTCTAACTGGGTTTGAACCATAGAGGCATGCTTTCCTACACCTCTAACATCATTAGTGATTCTAAATAACAAGTCACTCAAGCGAGCAATCATACCAGAGTTGTATTTCAATTGTGCCATAACATTTGCATTGAAGTGATCTTGTTTTCTAATGTAGTTATCAAATTCATAAAGGCATTGACTAGGATGTTTATTATAAGGGATGTCACCTTCATCAAATTTTAATAAAGAATTTGCCTCTACCACCCGTCGGGGTGGTGTGTCAAGTCCATGTATCTCTTCAATAGGTGGTAAATTCTTAACATCCTCGGCCTTAATACCTTTTTCCTTCATATATTTATTTGCCTCTTGCATATCTTCAGGACTGAGAAATAAGATACCCCTCTTCTTCGGAGTGGGTTTGGGCAGTGGTTCAGGAAGAGTCCAATCATCATAATTCTTCAATATATTATTCAATAATTCCTCAGCTTGTTCAACAGTTCGTTCCGTGAAAACGCAACCAGCACAACTATCTAGGAAGTCCCTAGAAGCATCGGTTAGTCCATTATAGAAGATATCAAGTATTTCATTTCTCTTAAGTGGATGATCAGACAAAGCATTAAGCAATTGGAGAAGCCTCCCCAAGCTTGTGGGAGACTCTCTTCTTCAATTTGCGCAAAGTTAAATATTTCCTGTAAGGCAGCTTGTTTCTTATGAGCAGGAAAATATTTTTCATAGAAATAGTAAATCATATCCTGGGGACTATGGACACAACCAGGAGCAAGAGTATTGTACCATATCTTAGCATCACCCTTTAATGAGAACAAAAATAATTTGAGGATATAGTAGTAGCGAATTTTCTCATCATTACCAAAAAGGGTGACTATATCATTTAATTTAGTAAGATGTGCCACTACAGTTTCAGTTTCATAGCCATGAAAAGGATCAGATTCAACCAAAGTAATTATCTCTGGGTTGACAGAGAATTCATAATCCTTATCGGTAACAAAGATAGGTGAACTAGCAAACTTGGGATCACATTTCATTCTAGCATTCAAAGATTTTTCTTTCAGTTTGCATAGTAATTTCTTAAGGTCATCTCTATCATTGCAAGCAAGAAAGTCTCTAGCTATCTCCTCATCCATAACATAACCCTTGGGTATCTTAGGCAATTCAATTCTAGAAGCGCTAGGTCTAACAGGTGTTTCGAGATTTTCAGTTTCAAGTACTTCATCAGTTTCAAAAAATTCATCAGTTTCAGCATTCTCAATATCTTTATCTCTAGCAATTTGTTCATCAAGAAATTCACCTAGGGGCACATTATCATCATGAGTATCATTCATAGCAGAAGTAGCATCAGCAATAACTTGCGACATAGTAGGATTAATAGCATGGTGTGGTGTTGCAAGTTTACTTAAAACGGAAGGTGAATCACGTGCAGTGTGTGATGGCAATTCCTTACCTCCCCTCGTCCTAGAGGGAACGATCTTGGTTTTGGTATCCTTCAAATTCTTCATAGTGATAAATAGATATAAATCCCAAGTGACTTAAC
Organism: Triticum aestivum; assembly: GCF_018294505.1. NCBI lineage: Eukaryota > Viridiplantae > Streptophyta > Magnoliopsida > Poales > Poaceae > Triticum > Triticum aestivum. The sequence continues at coordinate 399,807,902 of NC_057796.1, read as the reverse complement.
AAATATAGCTATGCTCCCCGACAATGGCGACATAAAAAGGTCTTGATAACCCACAAGTATATGGGATCACAACATTTTTCGAGGGTAGAGTATTCAACCCAAATTTATAGATTCGACACAAGGGGAGCCAAAGAATATTTGTAAGTATTAGCAGTTGAGTTGTCAATTCAACCACACCTGGAGACTAAATATGTGCAGCAAGGTGATCAGTAGCACAGTAATATGATAGTTTTGATAGCAGTGGTAATAGTAACAGTAATGGTGGCAGTGATAGCAATGATTTTGTAGAAAGTGTAACAGTAGCAGCAATAGTAACTTAGCAAGAACAATATATGAAAAACTCATAGGCATTGGATCGGTGGATTCGCTGGATGATATTCATCATATAACAGTCATAACCTAGGGCGATACAGAACTAGTTGCAGTTCAAAAATATAATGTAGGCACATATTCCGTAAATAGTCATACGTGCTTATGGAAAAGAACTTGCATGACATCTTTTGTCCTACCCTCCCGTGGCAGCGGGGTCCATATGGAAACTAAGGGATATTATGGCCTCCTTCTAATAGAGAACCGGAACAAAGCATTACACATAGTGAATACATGAACTACTCAAACTACGGTCATCACCGGAAAGTATCCCAATTACTGTCACCCTGGGATTTACGGATCATAACACGTAGCAAGTGCATATGACTAGCAAGATCGGATCTAGAACATAGATATAAAGGTGAAAACATAAATGGTTTAGATCTAAATCATGGCACTCGGGCCCTAGTGACAAGCATTAAGCATGGCAGGTCATAGCAACATCAATCTCAGAACATAGTGGATACTAGGGATCAAGCCCCAACATAACTAACTCAATTACATGATGAATCCCATCCAACTCCGCACAGACCAGCGAGCCTACGAAGGAATTACTCACTCCCGGTGGGGAGCATCATGGAATTAGCGATGAAGAAGGGTTGGTGATGACGAAGACCGAAGATTCCCCTCTCTGGAACCCCAAACGGACTCCAGATCTGGCCTCCCGATGAAGAACAGGAGGTGGCGTTGGCTCCGGCTCATGAAACGTGATAATTCTTCCTCCTCTATTGTTTTCTCTGAAAATAGGTATTTATAGCATCGTAATTAGGGTCAAGGGGCCACCAGGTGGGCACAACCCACCAGGGCGTGCCTGGAGGGGGTGGCGCGCCCTGGTGTATCGTGCTCACCCAGGGAATCCCCTCTAGTGGTTCTTGGTCCCAATATTTTTATTTATTCTGAAATAATTCTCCAAAAAGTTTCGTTCCATTCTGAGAACTTTTATTTCTGCACAAAAACAACACCATGGTAGTTCTGCTGAAAACAGCGTCAGTCCGGATTAGTTTCATTCAAATCATGCAAATTAGAGTCCAAAACAAGAGCAAAAGCATTAGGAAAAGTAGATACGACGGAGACGTATCATGGCCTCTGTTCCATAACTCTAGGTGTTGGCATCTATAAAAAATATACACAAGTGACCACTGTGAGATCAATACAATTAATACAACAGTAGCCTTAGTTGTTCCATCATGAAATTCACAAATTATATTACCTGGGCAATCATGTTGTCCACCATGAGATTATCATATGTAGTTGAAGCTTCTTGATGGTCCTGCTCATATGCAATAGTTTGTGTTACATAATTGCCAAACATGAGAGCATGGAAGTGCCTACTTAACTAAAATAATAGTGTTACCTGTGTTAAAACTGGATCAGCTTCAGTTGATGTTGTTGTTTGTGTAGCAACACCTTGTTCTAGAGGTGGCACATTTCTAGCACCTTGTTCTAGAGGTGGCACATTTCCAGCACTTGGTGGTGGCAGTCCAGCCTTCAAGTACTTGCAGCCCTTCTTGTTGTGATCTGCCTCACCAGAGCAAGAACAGTGCATGATAACACCATGCCTTGTTATTTTATTCCATCCCCTTCTATGATCAACCTCTCCAGGTGCTTGTCTCCTTGTAGTACATGGCCTACCCACATGCTTCTGGTACAATGGTGGCTCAATTGGAGGCCCATGTAAATACTCCCACTCTCTCCTATCTTTGCAAGGATATATAATGTTTCCATATGCCTTTTTGAACATCTCCTTTGAGTAGCAAGGGTCAACCATCTGAAGAGGATCAATTATGCTATTCCTGCAACACGCTATGACATGAGAACATGGAACCCCTGCTTTCTGTATCCTTCTACAGGTGCATTTATCTTGTGCATGTCTACTATGTAATCAACCCCTCTATCACCTACTAGGAAAAGACCATCTCCTGATCCCTCCACATAGCAGATGTTTGCAAATTCTGTTGCCTTCTCTACCTTCTTCGTGATCTTTGGGCATATATCACCTGGACATTTATCTGACTCCATCTGCTTGTTGTAATGCCTTGTCATAAGCTGCCTATAAATCCTATCAACCATGTTAAGGATTGGCAGCTCCCTAGCCTCCAAAATGTACCTGCAATGAACATGTTGATCACATTAGGTTGCGGCAAGCACTAGTATGTCACTCATATGTAGTGATGTACATGACATCACTAGCAGATGCTCTTACCTGTTGAAAACTTCACAAATGTTGTTAAGCAAGATATCACATTTGGCAAGTCACTTTGAAAAGGTTTAACCCAAGTTTCAGGCTCCAACTCATGCAGCCAGTTGTGGGCATCTTCATTGAGAAGCTTCATTTCCTGCATGCTCTATTCATATAGCTGAACTATGTTGCTCCTAGCTATCTTCCATAGTTGATTCTTCAAGATATCACCCTTGAAAGATTGTTGAAAGTTCTGCCACATGTGCCTAACACAAAATCTATGTTCTGAGTCAGGGAACAATTCTTCAACTGCATTGATGAGCCCCTTTTGTTTGTCTAACATGATAGTCCAAGGTTTAGTGTTTATGATGCCTAGATCTCTTTTAAGTGTGTCAAGAAACCATGCCCAGTTAGTGGTGTCCTCAACTTCAACCACAACTATTGCAATTGAAAAATGCAGTTATTTGGATCTACCCCAACAGCTGCAAGCAGTTGACCACTGTATCTAGTCTTAATGTGATAACCATCAAGAAAGATGACAGGCCTGCAACCTTCCAGAAATCAACTCTTACATGCATCTAGGCACATGTACAACTTACTAAACCTTTCATTATCATCAAGTGAGACATAGAAAGATGAGCCAGGGTTGCTTCTCCTAACCTCATGTGCATAATTCCAGAGAAGCTTATACTACCCTTCTTCATCACCAGAAATTATTTTCGTAGCCATTCTCCTTGCCCTTTGGAGTTTCATCCTACCAGGTGTCATGTGCCATTCCTTCTAAAAAACCCTAGAGAAATTCATCAAGTTCATACCTTGATCAGCCATGACTACTCTTTAATATCAACTCTGTTCTGGCATGAGTACTCTTTAATTGTTGTCCTCGGTAGTTCTACACTCTCAAAGACTTGGCCTACATGGAATTTTGGCCTGTGTAGATCCTCTGGTCTGAAAGTTTTGAACTTCAAGTGCAACTCTTCATCATCTGAATCAGGTGCCCACAAATCTTCACCTTCAGACAAGTCTTCATCTGAATTATACTTTTGTTTGCCTTTGTCTTGAGCTTTAGTTTGGACTTGATTTCCTTTGTGCTTTCCTCTCTCATTTGATTTGTTGTCCTATTTCTGTTCTGGTTCATCCTCATCTACATTATCTGCATACAAGTCATCATCATCATTGTCAATCTCATTGTCACTGTCCACAAGTAGATCAGGATCATAATCCTCATCATCTGTGTCACTAGCTGCATCTTCTTCTTCCATTGCATAATTGATTTTGGTCTGCCTAGCACTCCTCATTGATGTGCTTCCTACAACATCCTCTGCTTGCATTTCATTATCAATGTGATGACTGGGTTGTTGCACTACAACTGGCTCTTCTTCCTCCATCTAATTACCCACACCTTTCTGTGTTGATGGCCTCCTCACAAACTCAAACTGATTCACATCCTCATTTGCATCAACATGGGGGAATATAACCTGGAGAGGAATGGGTGCTCCTATCTCTGGCTCTGCATCTGCCCCTGCCTCTGTATGCTCTGTTTCTGCCGGAACCTCTTCAGTGTGTACACTACTCCTGGGAACTCTCTTTGCAGGGCTCAATACTGGAGGAAAATGTGCTCTTGGATCGTGGACAACATCATCTTCATCTGGATTAGCCTGGAAGCTTTCATCATGATCCAGATAGATACTAAAGAAGTGGTGCCCAATATCAACAGACACCATCATTCTATATGTCTGCTCATCATCACTAAGTTCCCTCAGACCATTACTGTCAGGTGTAAGGATGGGGACATAGTAGAATACCCTGAGCCTCCCTGCCATCTCATAACCAAATTCCTCAACTAGGCTTTCAATGAGAATTGGTGACCAAGTAAACTTCTCCACATGATCATACCAAATGGCACGGCCATTAACATAAGCACGGTTCCGTCCATGCCCAACAAAAAAAACACCATGATTGATTTCCACAAAGAAATTGCTGCTTCGACGGCCTGATACACCAACACATATACAACATACATCAGAATCGACTGGAGAATCATTTTATTTAAACATCTAAAACCCTAAGCCCCATTCTCGTACCCCGAAATCCCATGCCAAAACCCTAGCAGAATCCGTCCTAACTAGCAACTACAACACATCTAGTAAGGCAATGCGGCCCAAAAAGGAGGGATTTTCAACATCAAAACGCCAAAAAAGCTGGATTCTTCATATTACGGGACTTGCTGTACACGGGGGACGCCGCCCTTCTGCACGATGAACATGGGACATCTCGCTACCTCCCACGGGAAGAACGCACGCGGCGGCGGCGGCTCGTCAACCACGCACGAAATCAGGTCGTCACCTCCGATGTACGGCCGATGATAGCCGGGGCGGCGTCGCCTATGCAGTGTCCCCTTTCTCCAAGCGAAGACGAACAAGCGACGTGAGTGGAGGAGGGATGAATGGGGGATGCGGTGATGCCTGAGTTTTTTTTGCATATTTCCGTTGTCGTGCCTCTACGGTTCACCACCTGTCCCCAACGAGCGGTCAACACGTGGTCAAACTGTCTGTACACACCGCATACATGCTACAGTGACCGTATTTTCACATCCCGTCGTAATTCAGTGACCGTAATGAGCGTATGTCAAAGTTGGGTGACCGTATCGTGCTTTCGACGCAATTACAGTGACCGTGGGTGTATTTATCTCTATTGATAACTTGGATGAAAATGGAAAAGAAGATGCCCCTCTCAAGAAGAGTAAGATGTCTCAAGTTGCTGCTGAAAGAATTGCTCTTGAAAGTTTGTCCTTGAAACAGTGTGAACATGTGCTTGGAGGGAACAGAGATACTACTAATATAGCTGCGGGAGTGGAGTACATTTGGTTGTTGATCCAAATGCTGAGATCTGCGGCCTTTTGGTGGGGAGGCTCCTCCTCCCGATGTGCGGCCTACCCTTCCCCGGGGCCGGCGGCTCGCCTGTCGCTGTTCGGCGTCCTCCGCCAGCAGTGTGTTCCTCTGGAGGTGGCTTTAGGAGACTTCGGTTGTGCCCCCGCCCTCATGGGCACCGGATCTGTCCGGTTTGGCGCGACGGGATGGCGGCTTGGGCTCCTCCAGCTCGCTGGGGTGTTCCTTGCTTGCTGTTGTTAGTGGCCGACTGCTGGGTCCCATGGCAGTGCAGATGCGGGAGGCCACAGGATTTGGCCCGTCGGTTGGCGGGGAGGTGTGGTGTTGGTGACTCTATGGTGTTGCTGGCGCGATGGTTTTATGAGAGGTGTGTGGGCCAGAGGAGGTGGAGTGTGTGGGGGTGATGGTGGTGGGTAAGCTCTGGGCGAAAGCTTGTTCGGTCTTGCAGGATGGTGGCGTTGGTGTCTGTGGACATCGTCTCACCTCTGAGGAGGCGCCTCTATGGAGACCCGTATCCTCCGCAACCCTTCTGGTGCAAGCCAAAGGCCCGGGTAGGGTGATGACATCGTCATTGTCGCTTCCCTCTTGGGGGAATCGCCTTGAAGAGCACCAGATCCCGTTTGTGCGATCCATGGGTTGGACGCTCGTGACATTGTGGTCGGCAGATGTCCTGCTAGCAACGTGGATGTCTTCCACGGCTTCTTGTGCGGCAACGATGGCAGCTTCGAGTGGAGCAGGGTTGCAGCTGAGTTTTGGTAGTCGGTCTCATCTAGTGTGTTCGAGGGGTTGCTGGGCTTCACTTTTTCCTTTTGAAGTCAGAGTTGTTGAGGAGGGCCTTTTCGGCGACGATGACACGAGGCGGGTCGTAGGTTTCGATGCTAGCTCGGCGCAGGCCCAACGCTTTTCTCTTGCGACGCTTGTCGATAGAGTCAGAGCTTTCTGGTCGCCGGCGTATGTGGTTGACTGTTTGGCATTGGCCGACGCAGGCCTCGACGCTTGTTTGCGGGGAAGGCACATCGGTGGTAGTCGATGGTGGAGTCGGAGTCGCCCTGGCGGAGGCATGATGACGGTGGCACCGGGTTGCAACCTCAGTGACGTTTTTCTCCTCGACGGTGTGTGTGCGTTCTTGGGTGGGGTTGCCAGGTCGTCCTGTGTGCCTTGTTTTTGCGGGCATTTGTGACATTTTTTGCTCGCTTTTCCATTAATTAACCGGGCAACTCTCTTCGACCTTTTTTAGTGAATCGCGTCCTAAGGGACCGTGTTTCAAAAAATGCTGAGATCTTGAAGAGATTGCAGGTTGCAGAGGAGATTGCTACTAGACAGACAACTCAGTTGGTCATTGAAGAAAGAAGGAGAGATATATGGAAATTCAAAAGAAATGCTTGGAGTTGGAGGTTAAAAAGCAACATGAACTGCTGCAACAGAACTTGAATTTTGATAGGGACATGTTTGAAGTGATGGGATCTCAAACTACTGTTGATGGAATTGAGACTAGACGTGAAAAAAAATGAAGAGAAAACTGAAGATCTAAACATTGATGACCCTCCAGAAGATATTGATCCTGTAGATTATGAGTTGAGTCAAAACACCTTTGCTCAAAACACCTCTTGCATCCAAAGGGAGCTAGAGGAGCACCTCAGAAGATGTAACAAACATAGAGGAAAGATGGATTGCAAGATTAAAGATTTTGCTAAGGAAAGAGGAGCTGCTAAGGATGACTTGTAATAAACTATCCCTACAATACTTAATTCCTCCCTTGATAAATTGGGTAATATTGCCCAAAAAATTGGTGTTAATCTCAGAAATTATGAAGAAATGATTTATCATAAATTGACTTTAATTAAATATGTTGAACAACCTACACTTGACTTAATTAAACAAGTCCATGTCCAACATGATATGACTCCTGGAAAACCTGATAAAAAGAACTTTCTTGACACAAGAGAACATGATCTAGAGGAAATGATGTGTGATGGTAATGATAGTGAACTAGAATCCAAAGATGAGAAGTGGGATCATATACAAAATTTGTTACCTAGGAGAAGGACAAAAATCAAAACAAGTTACCCCAACATTGGGGGGGGGGGTGTTCTATCCCAAGACTTGACAAACTTTGAAAGAAAAGAATGAAATCTATACCTAATAATAAAGGGTCTATTGCTTGTAGCAGTATGTCACCGAAATTGCCCCCCATAGTTGCAAAATAGTAGCCACCGATGTCACCTACATGTGATAAAAAACATTTCACACAGGGGAATCCCTGTCTGGGCCGTCCCATGTAGTAGGCACCTTCTATACTGCGCTCTGTGCACTCGGAGAAGACAAAGCGCACCTGTTTGGGCCGGCCCATGTCCGAGCGGCCTGTTTATTAAATTTTGTTTTCATTTTTGGTTTTCCTTTTCCTTCATCTTTTTTTTCTACTTCAAATAATTTTGGACTCCAAAAAGTTCCGAAAACTAAAAAAAACGAATTTTGAAATAAAATATTGAATAATTCATAAATGTTTGTGGATTCAGGAAATGTTCAAAAATTTTAAAATATGTTCGCATATTCAAACAATATTATCATATTAAGAAATATTCACAATTTTGAACACAAATGTTCGGGAAATAAAAAAAGTTCATGTTTTAAGTTTTTTAAATAAAATTGAACAAAATTTTCCCAATTGAAAAAAATCATGAATTGAAAAATATAATAAAAATTCAAAAACTGTTTGTGACTTACAAAATAGTTTATTGATTCATAAAATATTCACTGATTCTACAAATGATCATGCATATTAAAAAATGTACGTGAATTTCAAAAATTATTCCACCAATTTCCAGAAAAATGTTCTCACTTCTAGAAATGTTCGCCTATTCAAAAAAATGTTTTAAAAATGTTCATAATTTTTAATTTCCTTTTCGAAAATAGTGTAACATTTCCATGAAAACAAAAAATATTCATGATTTTAGAAAATGATCGGAATCTGTAAAAATGTTCAAGAATTTAAAAATATTTGTGATTTCAGTTATGTTCATGATTTTTAAAACTTGTTCATGATTTCACGAAAATGAGAGTGATAGTGTATCTTGGTGATGCAGCAAAATGTGTTTACGGCCATTGAAGATTATGAATTTTTTTTTCCGTTGCAACCGCACGGACCATTTTGCTATAATATACAGCTTGGTTAAAAATTGGAGGTATTTTCTAGAATATGAGAGGCTTTGGAGGGATATTAAACAAAGATTTCTCAAGGAGTTAATAATGGTAAAAAAAAAGTGTTGATTTCCTGGGGTTGCAAGAGACAATGAAACAAAAATATGTCTATATTTGACCTGCAAAATATATGTGCAAGCATAGATTTTCACTACCACCACACACACTCTAGGGGGGAAGTCTGGGGGCCTCTTGCCTGGAGTTAATTATACTACCTTAGATGTAATATCTCCGAAAGATAAAGAGTCTTCTGTCAAAATGTCACTGCATGATGCTAAAAATAAATTCATATGAGATTTGGGTTTTCGTAAATGGAGATGCACAACCTCATAAGAAAGCTAGATTTCTAGCAGAGAGCTCAACTAGATAGAAATAGGCAAAAGACGAACTTAAATGGAAACAAATAGAAAAAACTACAGAACTTCTTGAGGGAGAAGGTAATACTAAATACCTACATGCTAAAGCTAATGGAAGAAGGTACTACACAATACCTACATGTTAAAGCTAATGTGGCAACATACTCTAGTTTTTGAACACAAAAAAGAGTTCTCCTTAATACGGTTTTCTTGTCTCTCTTCGCATTTTGGCCTGTTTTTTAAAAGATTTTTTTAAGAGTCGAGAAATTAAAAAGTTCACAATATTTGTGAAACTTTGTGACTATTAGTTTTCCACAATATTAAAAAAGTTCACAATATTTGTGAAACTTTGTGATTATTAGTTTTCCACAATATTAAATAAGTTGACAATATTGTTTTGAATTTTTGAACATTTTTCAAAAAGGAACATTTTTTGTTAAAATTTGTAACATTGAAAATTTCACACTCATTGTTCTGCAATACTGTTAATATTTCATTGAAAAAATAAAACATAAAAGTAAAAAATAAAAAAGGAATGGTAAAAAAGTCAACATATAAATATATAAAAAGAGCATATGGAAGCCTTTAGAAGGATTCTAAAACAATGAAAACCATAATTAGCTAATTGGACCGGCCTTGAAGCTGTTTATCGTTGTTATGACATGCAACAAGGAGCTCATGGTACGGCTGAGCTCGTCAGGGCTATATATCTCCGGTACTGGTTACTAATAGGAATCGCCTATGGGCGACAGTAGCAGCCCGTTCCACTTTGCGGCATGGGTGCTGCGCGCGTAGGTTTGCTCGGTCCATTTTTTTCCTTTTCCACGTTTCTCTTTTCTTTCACAGGTTTTTTCTTTTTCTTCTTATTTTATGCCTTGGTTTTTATTTCCTTGTTTTTTCTTTTTTTTATATATTTTCTTTTCTTTGTTTGTTCTGGGTTTATCCGGTATTTCTGGTTTCTTCGCTTTTATATTTATGTATGTTGTCGTATTTCATTGGTTTTGTTTTTTCAATACATGTCTAATTTCTTTTCATACATGTTGTATATTTTTGTATATATTTAAAACATTTATTTTATAAGTGTTTATCATTTTTGAAATACATGTTTAACATTTAAAAAAACATGTTTTGAATTTGTTTCCAAATACATGGTAAACCGTTTTTCAAATACATGTTGAAACATTTTATGAATGATAAAACACATTTTTTTGCAGTTTTTAGTACATTTTTCAATCTTTGAAATTTCAAGAACACATATCTGAAACCTGCGAAGATTTTTTAAATGCGACTTACATTTTTTCAATGTATGAAACATTTTTATTGAATTGCATGAACATTATTTATATATTTGTAGAAATCTATTTTTAAATATCACGTACATTAATTTTGAAATGTGTGACATTTTATATTTGTCACAGTTTTCGTATATATGATGGACATATTTCGTACATTTGTGCAACATTTTTCATACATATGATTTAAAATTTCCTTATTCATGATTATTATTTTTGCATTTTATATTCGCATTTATACTTTTTTTATATGACAATGATATTTTTCTATACCCAATTAGAAAATTGCAACTGCAGAAATAATTTTATTTTTCAAAATTTTATGTAAGGTGTTTTTATTACATATATATACTTTTCGAAATATAAACATTAGTAAAAAACAGAGTGAAAAACGACAAAATGGGCAAGATGTCATCATGACATCAGGACGGCGCTGCAGCTGATAACTGGGATGTCCAGTTCCATCTCCATGCAGCGAGCCTTTCCTAGGCGCCGCAGCGGGTCAATAATGTAGTGTCCCTCACCTTAGTCTACCCCTTTTTTCTCTGTGTTTTTCTTGGTTTTTATGTTTTTCTTTGTTTTGTAAGTGTTGTTTTTTGTTTTTCTGTGTTTCTCTGATTTTTCCTTCTTTACATACATTGTACATTTTATTATACACGTGGACCAATTTTCATACCTTGAACATTTTTCAGTTACTTATTTTGGAAAAAATTGAATACATGTGAAACATTTTCCAAATACAAGCCGAACATTTTCTAATGGCACGAAATATGTTTTTTAACTATGCAAACATTTTTTTACATTGTATAATGCTTTCAAAAACATTACGAACATGTTTTTAGACAAGTCTGAATATTTTCTATTTTAAATTTAATGTCAATTTTTTATATGGTACTTATCATTTTTATACTATGCAAACATTGTATTAAAATTTCACGTATATTTTTTTTTGCAAAACGTGAACATTTTCGTGAAATGTCACGAACACTTTCTTGTTGATACGAAATATATATTTTGATTACGCAAAAGAAAATTAAAGTGGATAAGTTTTTTTTAAATGTCATGAACCTTCCCTGAACCGGGTTTTTCGGTTTTTTCTGTTTCTTTTTTCTTTTTCTTTTACTGTTTTATTTTCGTTTTTTCTTTACATATATGTTTTCATTTTTACTATTTTTTCCAATTTCCGAAAATCTATTAATTTGTGATTTATTCTTTAAGTCGTTAATTTTTTTTGGAATGATGAACATTTTTTCAAAACCGTGGTTTTATTTTTACTAATTCGTGTACATTCTTCATAATCATGAACATTTTTTTGTAACTGTGAACACTTCTTATAACTCATGAACATTGTTTCGAAATTGTGAACATTTTCTTAAATTTTTGAACATTTTTTAGAAATTTGTGAACATTCTCTTAAGTCGTGAACATGTTTTTGAATTCATGACCAGCTTTCGAAATAATGAACATTTTAAAATTATAGGCTAAATTATCAAAATTTTGTACATTTTTTCCAAATTTGTGAACATCTTTTGAATTAGTGAACATTTTTTTTTGAATCATGTACCTTTTTTTTCAAATTCGCGAATATTTTTCGAATTAGCGAACATTTTTTTGAATCGTGAACATTTCTTTTTAAATTTGTGAAGTTTTTTCGAATTAGCGAACATTTTCTTGAATCGTGAACATTTTTTTCAAATTGACGAACATTTTTCGAATTAGCGAACATTTTTTTGAATCGTGAACATTTTTCTCAAATTCGTGAATATTTTTCAAATTAGCAAACTTTATTGAATCGTGAACATTTTTTTCAAAATTCACGAACATTTTTTAAATTAGTGAACATTTATGTCAAATTCGTGAAAAAATTTCAAATTAGCAAGCATATTTTTGAATCATGAACATTTGTTTTCAAATCCACAAACCTTTTTTGAATTAACGAACATTTTTTTGAATCATATTTTTTTCAAAATCATGAACAATTTTTGAGTTTGTGGACATCTTTTACAAATTCGTGAACAGTTTTTGAATTCCTGAGCATTTTTCTCTAATCATGAATACGTTTTGAAATCGTGATTGTTTTATTAAAATTAGCAACTTTTTCTGAAATTTTAGAACTTTTTGATATCCCGAATTATTGAAAAAAAGGAAAAAACAAAAAAAATAAGGCGACGTCCCGGCCCGCACATGGGCCGGCCCAGCAGTGCGCAAAGGGGGAGCGGGGGGTGCGCTTTTTCTGCAGCGTGTAGGTCGCCATATAGGCGCTCCCGTGTGATCCTTGGGGCCACATATTGGAATGGCATTAAAGTAAGTACTTGGGCCCTAGCTACCGAAGAGGGAAAGGAGGCCTAAACTCGGAGTTCGATTTTTTTATTCTCGGCTCCACGATGGCCGCATTCTTGCAAAGTAAGTAAAACAACTTTTTATGTTTTAAAATTCTGAAAAACATGTACCTAGGGATATTTATTGCGCGTTTGTAAATCTGCATAATGAAATTTCGTGATGCGAGATAAAAAAATAACGCATTTTAGGCCACATAGAATTGTATTTCATCATGAAACTTTACAAAAAAGTAGTATACATTCCAATGTGGGCGTGCATTTGTTTGATTTTTTTGAAATTTGAAACTGATATGTGATTTTTTTTAACAAGAAGATCAGGTTCCATGGAGGCCGACCTCCATTAGCAATTTCGGCTTAACTTGTCACCCAAAAGTCTGTCTCCGTCTCTCTGACTGACTCCAATAAAAAGAGTTGGAGGAAAGTAAACTGCCCTGATTCTAACGAAAGCCCACCTCAATTTCTCCCTAGGCCCTCAACCTCATACGTTAGAGCAACTCCAACGCGTCGACCCAAACGTACAGCGATTTTGTCCGCCTTTTGTCCGTTTGGGTTGGTCGTCCGCTCAGCGTCCGCCCTGTTTATGATTTGGGTCGGCAGTGCGCCCAACGCACCGACCCATTTTTGCCTTCCCCTGGACCAGGTGGCATAGCGGCATCCATTTTTGTATCTTGAGGCAAACTGTCGAACAGCTTGCGGACGTCAACAAAGAAGCTGGCCGCCGATGAGACGCGCGCCTCCCCTGGACCAGGTGGCTGGCCTAGCGGCGTCAGGACAGCGGGCAGTGTCGGACGAAGGAGCTGGCCCGGGCGGGGAGGCAACTTCCTGCTCGCGGCGACGTCAGTGTGGGGGAGGATGGGAAGCTGCGGTGGCCCGGCGGCGAGGCGGTGGTGACGGCGACGTGGAAGGTGGCGGCGTTGGGGAAGGGGGGAGAAGGTGTGTCGGCACGGGCTACTGGCGGAGTCTCTGGAAAATGGGCGGCAACAGCGATGGGGCGGTGGCGGGCGAGGGTTCGCTGTCGATATGGGTGAAAAAGGAATACCAATGTGCGACCAACTAACGGATCAGGGGAAGGAGTAAGCGCGCGTTGCGCGCGTCCGCACCGACGTGAATCAGGCTCAAAATTGGGCCGGGAATGGGTCGGCAGACGGAAGAAAAGCGAACGCGCATCCGTTGGGGTCGGTGCGTTAGGCCAACTTTTCTATCCGCGCCGACCCAAACCGACGAGCGGATGAAATGAGTCGATGCGTTGAAGTTGCTCTTAAGGGTAACTCCATCGGCAATCACCAAATGGACATCATCAAATACCCGCGGACAACCTTGTCCAGTGACGAGAAAGGAGAGAGAAGGGAGGAGATAGAAAAATGGGTTTGTGGTGGGGTGTGAGGCTGAGTTGGCCTTGTCCGTAGGCGTTCGCACCCCTCAAATCTCTCCTAGCTTGGGGACTGTTTTATAGGGTTCAGATGCTCCAGGCAGTCTGCAGACATTGGTCCGAGCATATGAGAAAGGGTTTGTCTAGAAATCAGTCAATTGAGACTTCGCGAAGTCTCAGTTGCTCATGTCAGCATGTGTCAGCCATGCGTAGCATAGGCCAGGTTTTTCCAGGTTTCTGTTTTCTACTGTCTTTTGGGCTGGGCTTCATCCTAGTCAGGTATTTTTGCCTCGTCTCTTGCTCTTGTCCGTGATGGGCTGTTTTGTTTTTGCTTGTAGGTATGTGTGCAGTCTTTTCTATTTTCTGTTGTCCATTGGTTCCTTTTTTATTGTTTGTAGTTGGGACTGTCAGTGTTCGTGTCAACACACGGTGTGCACTTTTCTTCGACAAAAAAAAGCCGATGTGCACTAGAATGTGTCTCTTGAAACATAACACATAACACAAAAATGTAATAATATGGTATTACTTTGAGCACATAATATTTTTAGAAAAGAAATATAAAGAGAACACTGGTTGAATTGAATGAGCTTCCTGGTGCATGTGGTAAAAAAGGTAAACAAAAGGGGAACGGGTAGTAGAAAATTAAAGCTCACCCTTCGATCAACAAAAAATATATTTTATGGAACAAGAGTTAAATTGCATATAACTAGTTATTGGACCATTTACTTCTTTCTAGTACACATCACTAGTTGTAGGTGAACTATAGGGAAAATAAAAAATATTTTTAAATAAAAAAATTAAGTTACACGCGGATAACACATATGTAATTGTGCATGATCGACGGACACGGAACTACATGCAATCAAACATTTGTGCAAGCATATTGCAATATTTTAAGAAAAGAAATTAAATCGCACACAAATAGCAAGCATACAATTACGTGTGGTCGACGGACATGCAACTGCACGCGACTGTCGTGTTACAAGACATGCAGTTGCGGGCGGGTGCGACACTTGCAGTTGCATTCCTAGTGTCGGACATGCAATTGGCCCGCCCCCTCTCCCGCCGCCCTCTCCGACAAAACAAAGGTCCAATTGCAACCATGTTGGGGGGACATGCAATTGCGGTTGGGTGCGGCGCTTGCAGTTGCAGGGATGTTGTCGGGCTTCCAACTAGCCCGCCCCCTCCGACAAAACAAAAAAGTCCAGTTGCGGTCGGGTTACAAGACATGCAGTTGCGGTCGGGTGCGACACTAGCAGTTGCGGGGTTGTTCTCGGGCTTGCAACTGGCCCGCCCCCTCCGACAGAACAAACAAGTCCAATTGCGGTCGGGTTACAAGACATAGTTGCGGTCGGGTGCGACATTTGTAGTTGCATTCCTAATGTCGGACATGCAACTAGCCCGCCCCCTCCGACAAAACAAAAAAGTCTAGTTGCGGTCAGGTTAATTACAAGACATGCAGTTGCAGTCGGGTGTGACATTTGCAATTGCATTCCTAGTGTCAGACATGCAACTGGCCCACCCCCTCCGACAAAACAAAGGTCCAATTGCAAACATGTTGGGGGGCATGCAGTTGCGGTCGAGTGCGGCGCTTTCAGTTGCAGGGATGTTCTCGGGCTTGCAACTGCCCCCCCCCTCTACCGGTGCCCCCACCGACAGAACAAAAAAGTCCAGTTGTAATTGGGCTAGAAGACATGCAGTTGCGGTCGGGTGTGACACTTGCAGTTGCATTCCTAGTGTCGGTTATGCAACTGGCCTGCCCCTCTCTCGTTGCCCCCTTCGACATAACAAAAGTCAAGTTGCAACCTTGTTAGGGGACATGCACTTGCGGTCGGGTGCGGCACTTGTAGTTGCGGGGATGTTGTCGGGCTTGCAACTGGCCCGCCCCCTCTACAGGCGCCCCCTCCGACAGAAAAAAACTTTCAATTGCGATCGGGCTAGAAGACATGGAGTTACGGTCGAGTGCGACACTTGCAGTTGCATTCCTAGTGTCGAATATGCAACTGGCCCTACTGGTCTCTACTCAACCCACAAACAAAGTTAAAAAAACTCAAACCAGAAACAAAGTCTAGTTGGCCGGTGACAAATATTTTTGGAAAGGAAAAAAGATAAGTTACACGCCAACGACATACATACAATTGTGTGTGGCCGATGTGCATGAAATTGTGTGTGCTTGACGGGTGTGTCAGAGATAATATTTTGTGGAAAGAAAAAAATGTTGCATACGGACACTGACAATAAAACATGGCATGTGATTCAATGTACAATATTTTTTTTAAATAATAATAGCAAATGAAAATAATAAATAAATAAATAACAAAAAGAAAATGGGAACAAACCAAAGCGAACAGCCTATTAATTGCTCATGTCCCCAGGTAACACGGGCACTAACAAAAAATTCAGCCTAGAAGAAAGCCCAAAAAACAGACAAAGGAAAAGCCACACCACCACTTACGGCCAGCCCATGGGGCATCTCTGTCTAACAGAAAGAATAGAAGAGAAGGCAAGAAAAGAAGAAAGAAAGAAGGCAATGGGCCGAGGGCACAACTAAAACAAGCCGATACAGCACAAGGAAACAGCGATCTTGAATCTTAAACAGATCACGACGGGAGGTCAAATACATCGACTGAGACTTTTTAAAAAATCAGTCGACTGATTTTTAGCCCAACCGTATGAGGAAACATTTGGTGATCCATGTTGGAGAAGCCCTAGATCCGTAGGAAATCTTCCCTAGGTGTAGGTGTAGTAGCGTTACTCGACGTTTCGGGCTATGTACACTTAGGCCGAAGCTGGCACGCCCCCTACGTCCCCTCCCTCTTCCTTATCCTTAATCCAAATCAGAAACTGTTTCTGAAATACTCCTCCTATAATAGTTTCCTCACGCCCTCAGTTCCTCACCTACTCACCTATCGATCGATTCTGCCGTAGCAGAACCAGACACGTCACTACGACCCTGTTGTAGCTATACAACTCTGCTCCCGCCCTACGATCCTGGAACAGGGAGCCACGGGGAGATCCATGGTTTCCAGTCCTCCACCTACGAACTGCAGCCACAGTCGTCGTCCCTCGAACTGCAGCAGCACAGTCGTCAGCAGTCGCCGCCTGTAGTCTGTAGCCAGTGGATCTCGCGCCGTCCTGCACTGTCTCGGCGGAGGACAAAGCGGCAGATCGCGGCGGTCACGTCAATCCGTATCACCGCCGCCCGCGAGATGGCTGGCTGGACCGCACGGATCATATAGAACACCCCGGAAGCAAGCATCTAGCTACCGGTAAAGATGAAAGCAACCTACCGGCGGGTGGTTGGGAGGGCCGCCGTCGCCTTGGCGTCGTCTCGCGGCCCGCCTCGTGTGGCGGCGGCGTGGCGCGGCGCCTCATCGATCTCTTGAGTGCTTCACCTGACCGAACCGGTAGGGACCGAGGACCAGTGGGCGCACGGACACGGGGACGGGGTAGCCACCAAGGATCTGATGCCAATTCCACACCGCCGGATACGATTCGTATGGATAGAGCCCCACCCCTCGTGCGCCGCTGCTAATCATTTGGACCAGCTTTGTTCCATCGGCCTGGTCATTGTTTTTCTTCGTCGCCCATTCTTTTGGCTTTCTCTCGTGCCAAGCAACTAGGCAAAAGATGAAAAGAGCGTTCGCAAAGGAACGATGCGCTGCTCGTGTTTTTGTTTTCTTTCAAAAATTATTAGATATATTATGAAAGTTCATCGAAAGTACAAATCATCTCAAACATTCAAGGTGCTTTGGGGCCTATGACAACTGTGTAGTATGTCACTCTAGCGTTCTCCAGCATATCGTTCTATCTCCCCAGCTTGACTCTGTGAGATGGTGATGGACAACTACTGAAAGCTACACTGTCAATTTATGTTATCAAACCCTGTTTATCGAATCAAACTCCATGCCCCACTGGAGACTTACCTGGATGAAACGGGCACCCGTAAGGATTTATTTTTCGTGTGGCTAACTATTCAAGGTCGCTGCATGTCTGGCGAGGCATGGCCTGCCCCACGATGACACCCACGCGCTCTGTGACCAGGTGATGAAGACCACTAACCACCTTCTTCTACACTACCTTTTCTCCAAGGTTATCTAGCTAGCATGAAATTCTTGCTTGGTGTCATGCTCCCACTGCCCTGTCCGACGCTGATGACTCCTTCCTAAGTTGGTGGGCGTCCTCTACTACCAATGCACCAACTGCCATGCACAAGGACATAGCCTCCCTCCTGCTGCTCACTGCATGGTCCATCTGGCGGCATCAAAATTTCTGCATCTCCGACAACGCCCGCCCCTCCACCGCAAACTCGTTACAAACTTCAAAGGTGAAGCTAGCTCCTGGGCGAAGGGCCTTGCTAGCTTATTACCAACATGATGTATTAGTGCCCGAGGCTGAGCAACCCCTTTCTTTTCTGCTCATGTAACCTCTCGCTACGCCCTTCGGTGTGTACGTCGCGAGGTGTTACCCTTGTAACCTAACTCTATTTTGTTCTCCCCTACCTATCAATTTAATGATACACAGTTTGTGCATTCATGAAAAAAGCATAATAAAATTACATCAAGATTCCGAAACCACCGAACGACCACAACTGCTGCCAGAACGAGCCGCCGATGCGCCGCTGTCCTACCAGAGGCGGCGTGACCTTGTTGATAACAGCCCGGAAGTCTTGGAACACGTGCCCCTAAGGACTAGAGCTCTGGAGCATGTAGTCGTAGCTGTCGAACCCTTGCATAGATCTGAATCACACGACACCAAATCTCGCCACATCATGAGAAACTCTAACCCCAACGCTTCAAGGAGACGGCCGGAATCTACGCCGGAGCTCCATCGTCTCAGTCTAGATGAACGAACTTGAGGAGGATTGAAGCATGGAAGACAAACACGAAGAAGAAGCGTCACCATCCGCCCAAGCGCCGCACCTGCGAGGACTAAAAAAACCTAACCTAAACTACTAACTGGAGCGAAGGCACCGAGATTCCCCTTCCCGCCACCGGCCGCCAGAGCGGCAGGCAAAGGGAGGCGAATCCACGGACTCGCCAATGAACTCTGTACGGGAGAGTATGCCCTGACCTCCTAGTGTTGGGGAGAAAAATTGTTGCTCGTGTTTGTTCCAAATTGTTTACACTCTCTCATAATAATAAAAGTTTCATTTGAAAGATTAGGAGCATCTACGGCCGGACTTTGCAAATCCGACCCCTCAAACGCCCCCGGACGCGCCCGGGCGCGTCCATGGACACTGACCGAGCACTCCCTAAATCCGTGCCTCCACACCCATGTATCTCATATCCGGTTCCCTATATTCGTACAAATTCATGCAAACGTAGTACACAGATCACAGAACGATCAAAATCGATAGGAAACGGACATATAAACCGATAACAAACGGGCATAATCACATAAACATCACCAAACAGGCATAGTTCACACAGTTCAACGATCCAGCACACTCTAACTACATACTAGAACTAGATTATATAAAATGAGAGGGCGAGCTTCACCACTTCCTCACCGGACCTTTACCCTTCCGATCGACAGCGCTGCTGTAGGCGTCCGCAGTAGAAGGTGGGTCGACGATGGAGCCGTTGGAGTCGGACCTGTCGGAGGAGGAGGAGGAGATGACGATGTAGCCCTGCAAGCGCCGGACAATGCGGTCTTGCTTGCGCTTGAGCTTGGCCACCCTCGCCGCCTCCGTCGCTGCTGCCGCTGCCTCCCGCTCGGATTGCTCAATGCCGAGCCGGAGCTGCTTGGCGTTGATCGTCCGGAGTCGCCGAGCGTCCGCCTCTGCCGTGGTAAGTGAGCTACGGCACACCCACTGGAGGAGACATTCCTCGTCGGGCACCGGCATTACGCGGAGGCGGCGGACGAACTGCGCAGCCGCCTCGGACCCGCCCCACATCTCTCCTTCCTCTCCTGGCGGGCGGTGCGTGCCTCCGATTCTGGATTCCGCATCCGTAGCGCCGGCGGAGTGGGCACTAGAATCCACCACTGCTCCGGCGGAGTGGGCACTAGAACCCACTCATCATCGGAGCTGTCGGCGGAGTGGCTGCCGGTGCTTGACATGCTCGCCATCGCTAGGGATTGGATGGATTGGGAAAAGGGGATCATCAGGGAGCGGAGCGGAGCGGAGTGAAGTGAGCTAGGGTTTTCTTCGAAGAGGGGTTTTGTGGGGTCGGGGTGGGCCAGCGGTGGCCCGGGTTGACGTGGCGGACGCGCCCGGGCCGCCTCATATCCGTCCTTCGGCTGGATATGAGGGGTGACGGTCAACCCGGGCGTTTGTCCGCGGTTTGAGAGGTCCGGTTGGATCAATTTTTTTTTACCGGTCAGTGATCGGACGGCCCGCCCGGGTGTTTGAGACGGGTATGAGAGGCCCGACTGTAGATGCTCTAAAATCCCTCCTAACATTCGTGTTTTCTCGTGGCTAATTTATAGCAATTAGAGATAATGTGTGTAAAAGACGCCATGTGGTTGATCCTTCATGTGTCTTGGCAATGAAGTGGGAAGTATCAAGCACCTGTTTTTCCTTTTTGTGTTGTGGCAGTTAATACATGGAAATATGTTGCTGATATTCTTGATATCCCTGCACCTTGCTCATTTGAGGATTTGTATGTTTTATGAAAGAAAGGGAAAATGTTTATGTTATTCATATGGTCACTTATGCTACTTTGTGGGGCTTATGGTTGATGCGCAATGAATTTGTCTTCCAGGGGCGATCTTGGCAAAGTCTGAAGTGTGTCCTGTGTTCTGTGGGAGTTTTGGTGCGGCAGTGTAAGGTGCTTTGTGCAGACGCTCAAGTCACCCCGCTCCTTAGATGGTTCCGCCTGCTTGATCATCAGCGAGGGGAGCTTCTCAGGATAGCGTGGGGTTTATCTGCTAGTGGGTGTTTCATCAGGATGTTGGTGAGGTTGTACTTAGTTGTTTCTTTTATTTCTAGCTTCCCATTGAGCGTTTGGTTTGAATTGATCTCAAACTAAGTTCTAAGGGCATGTACAATGCATTGTCCCAGGGTGACGCGGATATCAGGTAAAGTTCTCAAATTAAGTTCGAATAGGGAAGCGGGATCCTCTTCACGAGGCGGGTGCTTAATGAGAAAAAATGTAGTCCGGTGTCAAAAGTTAAAAAGATTGAAGTAAAAAGTAGAGACGCATGTGTAGAGTCTTTATTTTCTAAGTATTTCTTAATGAGGCCCACTAGTGATAGCTTGCATTCAGTGGCGGATCCAGAACCCAGGCCGGGGGGCTGGGCCTGGGGCGTGATGATAAATTCCTTCGTTTACTGTAGCAGATTACACACTTTAGCGACACTGTAGTGGTACTGTTGCAGCCTGGGGCCCTGGGCTTGGCCCAATCCTGGGTTCGCCCATACTTGCATTGGGAAGAAAAAATAAATATAAATGCCTCAAACTACTTTTTATCACAGGGCATCTGTATTCATATGTCACTATTGTATATGCCCTAATTGCCATTGCAGCCACTACTGCTTGTGGCCGAGAGCTGTACGAATGACGTATGATCTGGTTGTTTGCCTCTGATTTATTAAAATTGGGGCAGGAACCCCTTTGGTTAAAAATGTGAATCCCAGTCAAGTGATAGGCTATTGTCGAAAGAAAGAAAAGCTGAAAAACAAGATTTGCATGAACCACAGTGTAGATCTCATAAATATAGCATTGACTTAACTAGTCTCAGTCGATTGAGATTTAGCAACACCGTAAAAAAGAACTTTTTTTACCCCTACTGCGAAGACGGCCAAAAGAACACTATAAATTTCGTGCTTCCGTAGGGAAAAGAAGAAGGTGCTGTAAATCTGCTTTTGGTCATGGTGAGTTTTTCTTTTTTTTTGAGGAAGGGTCGTGGTGAGTCGGTGGCTGCCAGGTGCGTGCGCAATGCATGCACGACCAGCCGACTCAGGTGTAGTGATTGACACGGCACTGTTCACCGTCAGCAGGTCACTACGGCCTGCCTGGGTAGTCCAAACGAAACATCTTGTCCATGCAGCCAAGTGGAGACGGGCGAGGTGACATAATTTGACGGCCCGCACTGCAACGGCCAGATGATGATACTAGCCCGGTCCCGAAGCTGCAATCCGGGAGACAGACATATATTTTTCGACAAAGGGTGGATTTTATTAACTCAAAATGAAGCATCAAGGGGATACAAACACATTGAGCACACACCTGGCCTCTGCATAACCAGGATGCACACAGCCAACACCAACACACACAAAAGAGGAAAAAAAACGCCAGCAAAGAGCAAAGTCATACAAGACTCAAGCTATGCCTAAGCGAGGGAAAAGAAAAAGAAAAAACACTCTGAAACGATCAAAACAACGGTTGATAAACTACATCAACGACCATATCCGCACCAACCATCTCTTGACAGAACAAGCGCAACGAGAAAGTTTCTTCAACAGCAACGCCTTCAGGAAGGAAACGACGCTTAAACGTCGCCGTCACTGGACCCGACCAACAAAGGTCAGACTCTAGGTTTTCACCCTGAAGAACAAGTCCGAGCACATCCGAGCAATGCCTTCATCAAGGTAACGACGCAAAAACATCGCCATCGCCAGGTATAACCAATTCAGGTCAGACCTAGGGTTTTCACCCCGGAACTCGAGACCGGGTACTCAAGAAGCACCACCAAATCAAAGTCATCATGTTGTCGCCACCACTTTCCGCGATCCCAGCAGCTAAAAGTGAGGCACAGTCTTTACATGCCGGCATGGCTTGCCGCTGCACAACCATCTCCTCTGCGTCAAGCCGTCATCCATAGAATTTATCTCACCGCTGAATGCAAACTGGCCAGATTGAGAGCCACCGAAACTCCCAATGGAGCCTTCCGGTTACATCACACAACCTCGCCAGTGCGAGCTGCTGGCAACAACCCGTGGATCCTAAGAAAAAACTCTCATGAAGACCCTTGAATGGCCACTGCAATCTGCGGCTCGAGTGGCCGGACGGTGCCGCCATGGTCAGGACGAAAATTGCCCCCTCGCATCGATCGGACGAACCACCTGCGGCCAAGTGACAAGCATCGGTCAACCGATGTAAGTCCCAAGGCGCCACCACCAACCTCCTTCGGCCTTGTGATCTGCCGGCGGCAACAGCGGCGAGCGTCTTGGGTCGCTTGGGAAGATGACCCTTATCACCAACGCTGCCATGCTCAACGTACTGGACAGCCGGAGGAAGCTTCGGTCCGAACCTGCATGATCTTGACCGCAGGCTGCTGGAGGAGAATGGATGGTCATCTCCACCCAGGCCATTGCCAAGGCATCACCATGCTGCCCAGTTCAGAATCCCAGATCGCTCTAGCCATTGACCTATGCATGTCCCTGTGCACAGATCGCCTGCCGCTGCATGTCCATGCGCAGATCGCTCTAGCCTTCGGACGTTGCATGAAGATCGCTGCTGAGTTGTTGTTCACCTCGCGCGCCGTTCAGCGCCTTGCGTAGAAGCCATCGCCCGGAGCCCCGCCGCCGCCGTCAGCCACACAGGCTTTGCCCGGCAGCGTCGTCCGGCGGCGGCGAGGGAAGCGAGAGAGGTGGGGAGGTCCCGAAGAAACTGGATCGGGAGCCGCCCGTGCCGTCCGTCCGGACGACGCGGGGGCGGTTGCGTCCAAACTATAAGGGAGACAGACATATATACGGCCGCGTAGCTGCCACCGCCGATTGGCTCCCGAGTCCTGTCACCCGTGCGTGCGACCTCTCGGTGGAAGCTTCGGCCAAGAGCACAGCAGTAAGAGCATCTACAGCAGGACTTTGCAAATCCGGATCCTCATACGCCCGTCCGCGGGCACTGACCGGGCA
Organism: Triticum aestivum; assembly: GCF_018294505.1. Lineage (NCBI taxonomy): Eukaryota > Viridiplantae > Streptophyta > Magnoliopsida > Poales > Poaceae > Triticum > Triticum aestivum. The sequence continues at coordinate 399,784,111 of NC_057796.1, read as the reverse complement.
CATCTTAAATTAACCACTTTGTATCCGCCTCTTTCATATTTCATTTCCTAAATCCATACAAAGCATGAAAAAAAATTATACATACTACATCTACGTACTACCCTAGCTACTCTTCGTCGTCGGAGATGTCCCTAACGACGGTGCTGGGCGCTGGCAGGACGAGCGGGTAGGAGGGCTCTGGCTCATCCTCCTCCTGCTCGATCTAATCCATGTAGGCGAACATCTCCGCCTCCTCCGCGGCCTCTTGCGCCTCCATCTCCTGCCGGCGACGGCGTCTTGCCTCCGCAGCCGACTCTGACCGGAGGGAATCGAGGATGGGCTGCTGCTCCGTCTGCAGATCTTCGTCGCCAGCGTCCCCCACATCCTACTCCTCCGGCTCATCCCACTCCTCCTCCTCCTCCAACTCCTCCTCCGGATCCACTCCATCCCGAGTTAGCCCCATGGCGATCCGGGCTACGCGCCTAGCCCGGATCTGCTCAAGGGGCTCGAGCCGGCGCTCCGGCGTCAGAAATGACTCGCTCCTCACCCGACGGCATGGGGGCATGGCTGCTAGACAGATGGGTGAAGTGGAAAGTGGCGGCGGCAGCGGACAAGAGAAGGAAAAGCTGGATGGATGATAGGGTTTCGGTGCCGCCGGATGACTTAAATAGCCGGGCAATGCACTACACGGCCCACCGGAGTTGCGCCACACAGCGCCACCGGTCCGACGGAGGAGATGAGCTTCGACCGCCGGGTTTGAGGGCGTTTCTGCGTGGGACTCCTTCGTCAGTCCGACGTGATGGGTGCCCGGGCGTCCCTATATCCGCCCGATACTTGAGCTGGATATGAGGGGTGGCTGTCGGCCCAGACGTTTAAGGCCCGTTTGAGGCGTCCGCTTGAGTCGAAAAAGCGTGATCGGGCGGCCCGTCCAAACGTATGAGACGAGTTTGAGGTGACCGGCTGTAGATGCTCAAACCCGCACTATTCCCGCTTCCATCACCCAGGCGAAGTTGGTACACCATCTACAGTGCCCCCGCTCTGTGCGCGTACATGCGTGTTGACTTGGGGCGCGCACGCGGCCAAAGGCCACGGCCGGGACAAAGCTAGGGCAGTTGCACGTATGCGGTGCGGTCCTGCCATGTCGAATGATGCGGGATGATTTGGCAAATATCCGTGAGCAGGACGTACGTGAACGTGAGCGGCGCGGCGATAAGCTGTACCGACCTTTGTCAAGTCTGTGTTCGTTCTCAATGATGTGTTCTTCCTTGCAGGAATAAATCACGGCCAAATTCAGTTGGGTTTCTGATGAGTCGCATGCTCCTTTTAACAGCGGCAAACAGCATCGTTATCTCCAGGCGATACTACCACCCCAAACACGGGGCGGTTGCTCTGCTGCCTCCGCGGGCAATCATGCGTCCCTACTGTTCGGTTCTGTTGTGTTGTGTTCTTATTCAGCGGCCGGCAGCGTTTGCCAGCGGACGGGCAACCGCCGGGGCTTCCAAAACCGGCCTCCGATCGGTCACTCGGCGCCCTGCTCGGCGTGTCGACAAGGCGATGCCATTCCTGGGGCATCATCCCATGTTTCCCGCGGCGCAAAACGAGAAGCTTTCCTTGTGATCCTCCGCTCCATGGACCCCCGCGCGCTCCGAGCTTCACTTGGCTCGAGCATCTGATCCTGCTCGGTTAATTCACTTGGGCAACGGCATTATCTGTATGTATGTATGTACGCTGCGATCATGTTTGATGCCACTCATTTGCTCTGCAGTTCTGCGCTCCTCCTTGTGTGGGTTGAAATTGAAACGCATATGAATCAGGATTGCTCGGTTCTCTTGCTACAGAGTACAGAGAAGATAACCCTTGCCATGCTTGCTAGTATCTCCTACCACAAGGCTAGTTGCTAGCCAGTTGTAGCAACAGTTGGTGAGGACCAACAAGATCCTGCTCTGTGCCGAGCATTCAACACCAGGGGAAAAACAATAATGACTGCAGTCGCCCAGCCTCTCCGCCTTCATGTCATGGCGCCGTATGGATGGAGTACACGATCTCGTACAACAGTAGAAATGGAGGCTCGAGAGAATTTATGTATACGATTATACCGCAAAGGTCCTGCTGAACTCTTCATGAACAGCTACTGCAAGTTTTTTCAGGCTAAGAAAGAAGAGAGGCAGGCTGAATTTACTACAAGAAATCCGTATGTCGCACTCTGTCTCTACGATCACCTACATCTGATTGTCTACAACATCCTGGTCGATCGGACCACTTCAACTTACTAGACACAGTAACTTCTTCTTGAATTAGTTTTCTGCATGCTGCAGACATTCATGCCAGTAACAGTGCAACTTACTTTACTAATAGTGACGGGCTTCCAGCGACGGTTACTATAGTACAGCGTCACTAGTGACAGTTTCCATCTTACTGGCATGAATGCAGCATCACCAGTGACGGTCACCGTCTTACTGGCATGGCATGGCATGGATACAGTTCACAGTTCACAACAAGTGTAGAGCTCAAGACATTGAGCAGCATCACACCATCATCACGCGACCAAGCATCCAGCAAAGAAGAACCACACCGAGCACGGAAAGAACAAAATTTTCTCTTTTATTTTATTCACTCTACTCTATATGGAGATCACCAATGCATGCATATCAGTGCAGGAGGGTTGCAAATTTCCTTCTATATATGGAAATCTCTTATTAATTTGCTATCATTAACAGGATATAGAGCCAATTAATCTAGTTGATTAATGCCGGAGCAATGGTAAGGATATGATAGGATCCACCATTGCTGCACCGCGGAGCTGCCACGGCCGGCGGGTCTCTTTCACGGCCTGGCGCCGGCGAGGCTCACCCAAATCTGCTCGAAGACGTCGATTATGAGGTCATGGTGCGCCGCGTCGTTGAGGGAGAGGTAGCAGGCCAGGAGGTCCTCCAGGTCTTCCGCGTCCTGGATGCGCTTGGCGCTGATCATCTCCTCCATGGACTCGCGGAAGTCCTGCCGCGGGTCCTCCGACATCTTCACCACCGGGTAGCTGCTCACGATCACCGGCGCCGGCAGCGATGGCGGTGGTGCCGCCCATTTCCGGGACGGCGGGTTCACTTTCCTGCCGGTGGCGGCCAGACGCGGGCTCTTGGAGAGCGTCTTGAGGCGGCGGCGGCCCGACGATGATGCGGAAGAACGCCTCGGCCTGCTGGCGCTGCTCTTGTCGGAGGCAGAGCTCGCTCCCGCGGTCGCGACGGCGAGGTCGGCTTGGCTGCCATCCTGCTCGCTCGGCCCAGGCCGTCTCCTCGCCGGCTTGGTCACGATTGGCCGGAGCCTTCTCCCGGGCGTGTCCTCGTCCCGCAGGTCGATGATGATTTCGTTCTGCGACGCGATCACCTTCACGTTGCGGCCTTCGTCCCCCGGGCCTGTCACCGTTGGCCTCCGGGGCTCACCGCCGTCACTCTTGATGCACATGTCACGACGCCGACCAGAGCTGCCTAGCGAGCCGACCACGGGCTCCTTCCCCCGGGCGTGTCCTCTTTCTTCAGGCGCGTGGTCCACCTTGTGCCGCCTCCTGGAGCTCCTCGTCGGCGATTGCGCTTCCTTGGCCCTGGGCGGCTTCGGAGCCGGCGGCGCCGGGACATCCCTGTCTCTGGAGGAGTAGTAGTACGACGCCCTGCGAGGGAGCGGGGCATGGGGCGACTCCTTCGTCGGCGTGACCGGCGGCTGGATGTCGTTGCTTACCTCCCTGTTCCACCGGGACGACGGCCGCTGCCGCACGGCCTCCACGCTCCACCGAGCCGACGACTCCCAGTTCAGCGGCGGCTGCTGGTAGGACCGAGCCGACGAGGACCGATGATGCACCCCGACGCCGCCGCGTCCGTGGGCGCCCATGTCGCGGAGCTTGTAGAACCAGGCGTTGGGTATCATGTCGGACAGCCGGAACTTGCGGCGGACCATGCGTCCTCGCCGGCGGCCGCCGGTGCCTGCTCTGCTCGCTCTGTACGACAGTACGAGGAGGAGAAGTGGAGCAGGGGAAACTGCTGTGGACCAGGGAGGAAAGGAAATGAAAAATAGTTGAGCACGACCGCGGTGACTTGGAGGGGCCGACGGACCGGCGGGCGATGGTTAAATAGCGGCAGCGTGACGAAGGCGGGCGGGCGGTGGAGCGTGTGACATGAGGCTCCTTTTGTCTCTTCTCTGTGAAGTGTGGGCATCAACATCCCCTGGCTCACTCCACACCTGGCGCCACACTGGATTTATGCATGATAAGTTACTCTTTTTGATACATATTAATTCGTATTAATTGATGCAGCTTGAGTACAACTTTATATACTAACTAAAGTTGTACTGAAGCTGCATCATATTGGAAGAGAGTAGTACACTTACTATTCGTGTATAGGAGAGCTTCTACCGCACGTATGCGTGCGCAACACCCCTTCCCCCTCTCTAGCCCCTCCTCCTCATTGGTCCTTCTCCTCTTCTTCATTCCCGGCTCTCCATCATACACAAGACTTCTATCAAATGGTACCAAGTGGACCTCCCTCCTTTGTTAGCACCTCGCCAAGTTATTGAGTCGATAGCGGGAAGATCCATTGACAGCCAGACTAAATCAGTTGAAACTCGCAAACCAAAATGGTGACTTCCTGTATCCCAAAATCTAACCTAAGTACCGGCGAAAGCCTTACTTTTCTTTTTCAATCAAGCATTCAACTTGCATCACACCATCTTTCAACTCATCAAAATGGGTATTCAAAAGAAAAGGATATGCACCTTGCAGCGGTAGTGAACAATGGTGACATTGGCAACTCGACGGGAATCGATAACCAGGCAATCTAACAACAAACGAAAGTGGGTTGTGAGGACACTAACGTGCGCGTGCACACACACAGACTCCGGGGAGACGAACAAGAAGTGGTAGAAAGAAATGGAAAGACACAATGAGAAATGAGATGATGGATGGAATGAGAATGCGACTTAGTTTCGAGCAAATGGCACCGTTGTGGGAAAGAAAGAGTAAGTATACACAATACTACAACTACATGTTTTTACATGAATTTGTTGCTTCTTAGTTTGGCAACCTTCCTCCATACAAATTAAGGTAAGGGAAAAAATGACTTTGACCAAGGATTTGTATCCTACGAGATGTTTCGTAAGTTTCTGGCGCAATAGGGTCGAGGGAACTTTTCTGCCACACAATTTTGTGCAGAAGTAGAAACCCTAAAGAAATCCGGTTCCATGTCGCCAAGGCCCTCAACAACACAACACTGAGTATAGCTATTCTTAAACTGGCACCCTCAATAAAAGTACCACCATGTCAACTGTGAGTCACAGACTAATCCGACAGTATTTAAAGATGGAGAAAAGTACATTATTGTCTCTCAAGTGTATCACATGTCTACAAATCACCGCTCAATTCCAAACCGCAAATCCCGTGTGTCCCCCTCCCACCCAACTGTCGAAAGCATGTACTTTTCGCCCCTTTGACCAACTGTAAAAGCCATATACTTTTTTCCCTTTGACCATTATGGTGGTTTGGTGATGTTGTGGACAATTCTTTTTCTTAAAACCCGACATGTAGAACTAACTTAACAACCACATCAAGTAAATAAAATCAAAACCCATCTGAATTAGGTCTTCACTCTTCCGATGTCATCTACATGAGGAACCTGCCAAGCTGGACCCGGCTACGAAGACGAAGTAATCCCCGTCGTGCACGTGGGTTTGGTAGAGGGATCCTATAGTCGGCCATTGAGCCTAGCCAGTGTGTCACCTTTCGTGACCCTATGAATCGAGAACATACAATGATACAAACACCGATAGCCAAGCAGGCTCATGCTCCATTTGCACAACACCCTTGACATCAGCCTAAGCACCACCCTTGAAACAAAGGAACATCAATGGCATGAGACTCCAACAAAATTCCTCCCGCCTCCCATGTAGCAGTTGATGGGATGTTGCTCCGATGCTAGTGAAGGCAAGGGAGTCCAGTGGTTGCCTACTTGAGCTGAAACTGATAAAGATGGTGATGTGGGATTGATAGAAGGTCTTCCAACTTGAGAAGGGGAGGCGAACATGAACGACAATGTCTTTCGGCTAGGCATCATGGTTTACCACAGCTGCTGACAAACGATGACACTCGGGGCATCCACCAAGTGTCAAGTTAGAGTGAGGTGAGAAGGTTCTAATAATCTAGTTTTGAGGGAGAGAGATGCATCCCATAGCAAGAAATTGGAACCAATGTGAAATGTGATTGCTCCCATTGACGATTTCATGATTGCTCCTCGAGGATGATTTTTTTTCCATTCAGTGGTTGTGACATAGAGGCAGGCACATACGACGGCTCAAACATAATGAGAAGGCGAGCAAAGGGCAAGGTGGGAGGCTATTGCGACATATGGATTGGAACCATCGATGTGTTGTGGCAGATACGACACTAGGACCACATGTAGCCAGCCAGACTTGAATGCGCTTGTGCTCTTGCTGATGTCCAACAACAACGGGGGCTTTGCTGGGTGTTCTCGTGGAGCAGGAGGGGACACATGGTTTGAGAAACTAGTCGATGCATCTCCAGAATGGCGAATGCCTTCGTCGGCTAGTGTGAGTAGTCATTGTCGTCATTGGGGTGCTTACGTGGCATGGTGTGAACGGTCAAACATCGCCACCGCGTTAGTTTTGTGCCGACAATAGAACATGTTACTGCCAAAACCATCGGGGGAGAGACCAAAGTATATGATTTTGATAGTTGAAGAACTAATATAAGGATTCCCAGTTTTGGAGTTGAGGGATGATTTATAGTTTATTGATATAGTTGAGGAACAAAAATGTTGACGCATGTTAGTGTTCGATACCCAACAATAAGGTCATTTTACATGCCCATTTTACTTAGTCCACCGTTTCATTTCACAGTAATTTATTAGATGTCGACCGATGGTCCTTGAACACGTATTCTCACATTTTGATGCATCATTTTTCTTCACCTATGGCATCCTCCTATACCCCCCCATTACTTGTTGTGCCCACCAGCATATCACATTGTTATAAGAAAATGAAGTGGCATATTCTATGAACTAGTCTTTGTCGGTCTTATCGGTGACAAAGTGGCAACAACAAAATGGAGGACATACATAGACAATATAAGTTCTAGTTTTCAAAGAATTAACCAGCGGGAGCATTGTCTTCTCATCTAGCAAAAGAGCGAAAACAAATATTATACGAAGATGACCCTTTTTTAAAGGGGACATGTCGAAAACCTGCCAAGGCACCCAAAAAACAAACTCTAGCCCCAAGTTCTAATAAAGTTGATATTTTAGACTAAACATTCCAAAACATACCTTTGACTACTGGTTTATGTTACATTGTATTTATGATATAAGTATTTGTGGAGACAAATCAACAATATGATAATTTCAAACTAAATGTTCTAGAAAAAGAAGGCAATCAAAGTTTTTGAAGCCTAACTAACCCATGTGAAAAAATCAACTTTTTTTGAAACTGAAGTCCAATGGACTCAATATTTTTAATTAAGAAGAAGAGAATTCATGGCTAATTACGAAAAACCGGGCGAAAACCGGTGCAACATGCCCACAGAGGGCATCGCTGGCCAACCTGGCTACCCACAGGATCCACACATAACACTGAGGAAAGAACACCATCGAGGTTGTTCGCAAACTACCGTCGTCATCCCTTCTCCCCGAGAAAAGACTCCTTTTGATCTAGTGCATTCGACCAGCAAGAACGCCTCGCCACAATGAGAGGGCGAGACCTACCGGACTATGCCAAACATTCGGCCACACATGCTCGTGGCAAAGCACCTCCCATTTTGAAGGCGAGCTAAAACGAAGAGATTGCTGAGCCAGAGCACTGTCTGCAAGTCATTGTCGATACTCTGGCCTTGCCGCTGCAGCTCAGAATCCTCCACAACAAAGAGACCCAACAACACCACGGACATGTCGGACGAGCCGACTATCACAACCTTGTCGCGCCCTAACATCGCTCACCCCCATCAATGTTACCACATGAGTCGCCGATGACTACGAACTCAAACCATGAGTCCCTCCGACCGGTATCATCTCTACGATGATGCCCACAAGAGAGAATGGGGCGCCAAGAAAAGCCATAGCATCGCCACCGCCGACCTGGTAGACCCATACATGAGGTTTTCCCTAGAACATGTCGGACAAGAAGGCGTGAATTGCAGCGTCGACGCCACAAGGTAATAATGCCCATAGGCACCACCGTTGACGGCTCTGGCCACAACCAAGAGAACAACTTGCGACAAACGTGCACGCCAAGCCCATGAGCGGTCGGGCCATTCATTCACCAGGAGAAATGCCAGGCCTGAAGGCCAGGAGCCCACATCGTAGACCTCGAGGCAATGAAGGGCCTCGTTAGAAACCTTGCTTTAAAGGGCCGAAGGAGGCAGGAGGCTACACCCGAGCAAATCTGAATCGTCGGAAGCTGAAGCCGTACGAGCAAAATGGAGCCGCTGCAACTGCCTAGCCTCGATCCACCCCAAGACGTTGCGAGGCTATCACCGAAGCCAAACCTACTCCCCGTACCGCCTATCGTCGCATCACCGAAGGAGCCGCCGCTGCCGTGGAAACCGTCGCCTAGACCACCACCATCCCGAGTGAGCGAGAAGGCGACGCAAGAACACTCCCGGCTGCCACTGTCCGCAGCCCGGGCTTAGCCCGGCCGCATCCTCTGGCGGCGGCGAGGGGTTGTGGAGGGGATGGAGGGTCGCGGCCCGAGGAATATCAGTTTTAAGATGAAAAGCAAAACCTTATCAAATGTGTCACAAATTTGTGTGAAAGGAAAGGATCCCAACGTTTCTCATCTATATTAATATTTTGTCTTTGAATTTTGATCGGACCTGACACATTTGCTTGTCTTTGTAAAAAAAAAACTGAAGGACCCAGAAGTGTCGGGACATTGTTGAGTGAAGTTGTTGTGGAGAGAGACGGCCCGAATAAGCCACGATGCACGTAAGAACACAATGCCTGTCGCTTGATTCATTTTCGATCGGGTTGATCGTTTGCGTCGTCATCAGTGCTTTGCTTTGTAGAAAGCACTCTGTCTTTGAGCTGTATGTTTAACTATTTTGGTTTTCATCCGCAAAAAAAAAAAAGAGTTTTGCTGCATGCCAGACAAATACCCACAGGAAACGTAAACTTACTTTCCAGACAGCATGAATTCTAAAGCGGCTTTTGTAGAGACGTTTTAATAGGCACCTTTTTTTTGCAGAATGTGACCGGAAGCTTCCTTTTTTGTCTTTCAGTTTTGCTTGTAATTTTACGTGTTAATGCAGGGTCGCCATGGATGGAATCGCTTAAATATTTATTGAGAAATCCAATTCGGCTCAGTGCTCCTGCACGTCAAAAAAGTTTTTTTAATGTCAAGAAATACTGAAAAAAAATTAGATGCATTCATGGTCACATCCAAATGTCACATGCAAAAATTTAGGAGGAAAGCTTAATCATTTTTACTTGTGGAAAAAATAACAATTTGAACACCAAATTACACTTAATTTTATTTTTTCACCGACGAAGCACCATTATCCCATTTCACATGAAAATTGTGAAGCACGCTTGTTATTCCTTGATTGCTTCACGGACGCTTCATGTGTCGCTCCCCTGGCGACAAGGCACCAAAAGCTCGCCTCCGACCATCTCTCTCTGTCACTGTAGGCACGGCTTCCTAAGGTCGTGCCTGGGGTTTGGGGGGGGGGGGGGGGGTCGTGCTTCATTCCTGGGCGCATTCGGATCAATTACTGCTCTTGGGGGTGGCTGTTGTGTGGCCGTGGTGGATCTCGTGATCCCGCGCCTAGATTTGAGACGGCTCCATGGGCACGTGGTGGATGAGATTCTCTTTTGTGGCCATGATGGTGGCCTCCAAGTCACGACGGATCTAGGCATATAGCCTTGCGTCCATCTCTGTCCTGGGCGTGGTGGCGCCACAGTGGGTGATGCAAGGTAGGGCTTCTACATGCGGTAGTTGCAACTAGGGCAAACTTAAGGGTGACTTGTCAGCGGTGGATGTGCTGCGGCAGATCATGCAACTCTAGCCTTAAGACGCTCGAGTTGACCCGCTCCTAGGCGTCATAGTGAAGCATCGGCACCCCAACCGCCTGGGCCCTTTACTCCGAGTGAAACCCATGGCCCTGCTAGCAGGGTCAGAATATGGCAAAATATTTGACGTTGCTCCCACCTTTGAGGCATTATCTTTGGAGTCCTGACCCTATGGATGGCCCATGCTCCGGTGTTAACGTTTTCGGGGGACAATAGTTTCGGGTGCAATCAAGGTTGGAGAGGCGCCGCTGCAGACTATGGTGGCTTGTCACCTCTAATGTTTGGAGAGACTTGGGACTGCTTCCCTTGGATGTTGGCTTCTATGCTCGACAGTGAGGTTGTGGCAGTTTAGATACCCCTTAGTAGGGTTTGTTTCGTTTGTGCAACTCACCGAACCTAGTTTAGCTAGGTTTCTGGCCAAATGTATATGTGGTTTTTGCCTGGTTTCCTCTAATTAACCTAGCATTGTTAGGTTTTTGGGTTCGACTTTCCTTATAAACTAGAAAATTATATTCTTCTTGTGAAAATTGCAGGAACCCATGCCCTCTCGAAGAGGTTCTTCGAAAAAAGAAGTTTCTGAAGTGATGCCACAAGTGGCTGCCTATCATGTGTCAATCTCTACTTGTTTTTTATAGAGATACATGAAGTTTAGATCTATTTCTACTATAATATTTTTTGAACATTATATTTTTCTAAAAAATGAGGGCTAAACCTCCCAATCTCTTCGTCCGTGGAATGCACAAAACCGGAACATAATTAAAGTTTGTACAACACAATGAGACCAAAGTAATAAACAAGCATAATACAGTAGGTAGATAACAAAGGCAGTACCATGACAAGATATGGAAAACATCTACGACTAAGTTGCCTTCTTCTGCAACAACGCCTCCAAGAACGGATTTCACACTTGTACTGGTGTCAACATGTATAATATGAGATGAACACAACAAGGATGTTTCATCATGGATGCCACATCTGACCAATTAAGATCAAAACATCGACATTGTGACAACAAGTTCAACAAGCTAACAACGAAAATTTCTTATTGTTGGGTGCTTCCTCTCTGATAGGAAGGTGTTGGGCCCCAAGTGCACAAGTTTGTACAAAGTAGAAAAAATTCCTCAAGTGGATATCCTTAAGGTTTATCAACCCAATAGGAGTCCCAATTTTAGCTAATGTTTAGCGCCTATACACAATTACATAATCTGTCTTGGTCCCCAACAAAAATACTAAGGTTGTCAATCTCTTAGCCTTGTTACTTACAAGGATTAATGTATAGTGTGGATGGAATTAATGTTTGCAACAATATAAAGAAACAATTCAGATTGTAACTTCGTTATTTTCATTTGAATTTTTTCATGGAAAATGATTTTCTTAAAAGTCCAAAAAAACAACCGTTAATGGGCATTGAATAAATAGTTTAGTCGAAGATACAAATTTGTACCAAAGCTATGAACTTATGATATAGATATAGCATGAAATAAGAAAAAAAATATAGATATATTTGAGACATATCAACATCCCTAGCTTAATTCATGATAGTTCCCGAGCAAGTAGATGATAAACAAATATTTTTTTGATTGTGAATGCTATCTTAACATGAACATGGTCAATCCGATATAATTTGTGTTTAGCTCAAAATAATAACAATGCAATGCAATAGTCTATAATTGATAGGAAGCAAGTAACATTAAAATGTGATAATAAATATACTCTTGATTTTCATGAATCAATGCTTTTAATCAATGTTCTCACTACCGTAGGTTTAGAAAAAAAGGTTAAGATTATATAGAAAACATGATAAACCAATCCAAGGCAAACCAAGTCTTCATTGATTATGCAATACCATGCACTACACAACATATGTGCAACACTTGAGCATGAGTTCAACCATATCACTTTTTGATGGAAAAGAAAAATATCATGATGGGGGTTGATTAGAAGTCAAAAATGAAGAAGTCCTGCATCAACGAGGCTTGGTCATTAAGCAATGGGAAGGCCTTATAATTGATGTTAATGCAAGGAGTAGGAATTTCCATGCAACGAATGCACTAGAGCTATGAGTATAGACTAGTGAGGCGTGCATACAACCTGCTTGCTCATGACCTAGAGCAGTTTAGGAAGTTCGTCATTGGGATATATAAGCCAAGTTCTATAATGTGAAGATCCCCACTAGTGTATCAAAAATGAAGTATATGAGAACTCTTTATATGAACTAGATGACCCATTGCGCCTTTGGCGCACAGAACAACTACAACTGGGAATTTAAACTAACTATTTGAATGATTTTTTTCCTTCAATGCTTGCAAATGATTATGCTCGTACTACGTCTGTATTTTCCTTTAAGATGATCAACTACAGTCGGGAACCTAAACAATCTATGGGAGACACGTATAGTAAGCGTTCCATTTATGAAAGATGATCCGTTGCCCCATTGCCACAATGACCAACTTCATCTAATGTAATTGAAAATTAAGGTGAAATATTAGAAACATATTTCTCGTCAATTTTCTGCAAGTGATTATGTTGGTATTGTGTTTGTATCTGGCATGTGTTTTTACCAACAACAAACAACAATAATCATTGACCATATGCTTGTTTGGCCAGCTAGGGCAACACAACCGCCGGGTTGATGGAAAGGCTGAATGCACCTCCCACGGCACATGACTATAACCATTGGAACTAGGGACTCATACTCAGAACAACTGAGGTGACTCGAGACCACCCAAGAAGACCACAAATTCCAAATACCGGGTAGACATCCCAATTTAAAGCATGACATCCAACCAGGGGAACGCGATGACAAGAGATCGTGCCACAACCAGGCAGTCACCTGCCAGGAAGGAAACAACTTGTCTGGGTGCGAGCGAAGCTCTGCTGAGCGGAGCACTCGAGCTTGCCCGACGTGTTTTGGGATGTGAGCCTGGTCTTTCAACGCTATGATCTGGTAGGACAGGTGTTTTGGGATTTCTTCCTGGACTTCAAAATGAACTTTCTGAAGTCATCAATAATGACGATCTACAGATCAAATATATATGGTCTGCCTCCATTAGTTCATTGTTTTAATAACGTGCTGCATGGAATCTTAACTAAGAAGAGATAATTAAAAAAAGCCACCATCACCCTCTTAGTTAGATGGGACAATGGTAGCTAGCGCCAAACATACGCCTTGATACTCGATAGGCTACTCTTGTTGTTGTTTTAGCCGCGGAGGTGCACCCGAGTATACATATTTATTAGAGTGTAATGGTGTCTTATGTAAATTGATATGGCATTCATGAATTGTTAGCTAATTCACAGAATCTCTAAATCGGGCTGAGACTTGTCCATGCACTTCAACATGGAAAAATACACACACACGTCAGTGAAGACACTCCAATCCATCTATATATGCACATGACGCATGCTTGGGTCATGTGTCAACTAGAAGACAATGTGCAGTCGAGTAAACCGCAACCGATTCCCCTCACTCGTCATGTCCTACGCTAGATTGTTCATCATTGGTACCACTAGTTCCTTTACACGAGGCACAATAATCACAACATAAAAAAGTGTTATTATGTATCAGAATCCATATGTTTAGAGTAGGTATGTGAACCGCTGAAAACATTGTCTGTGACTTCGAGAAAAGGTATGACGAGCCTCAGTATATCATAATTTATAGACCAAAGACATGTTTTCCGGCACCATTTGAGCCCTAATACAAAATTTTAATGAACGGCAAGATGTCATGCAACAGGCTTCCTCTTGAATTGATTGAATTGATTTGGAAAAGGTTGGCATTGTTGAAAGCAACAGAGATTTTTTTAAGACGGTGCTTCTCTATATGTTTAACATAGGCCTGCCGAGCCCGTAGGTTGCTTAGCATCTTGGCGGCAATTGGCCTTTGCCAGCGGCACAATGCGAAGGCTCGTTGTATCGCTGGCATTGGATCAGCACGTAGACTCACAACCCTGGTTCCCATTCGTGGACAACATTCTCAGCTACTTCGTAAGACTCCCATATATAGGATGATCATGCATATTTATGCATATCAATGATTGACATGTCTGATCCAAAGTGGTTGGAACATGTATAGATAGAGAAAAACCTATCATGCCTTCCTTGATAGACGAGCCTCGCTAGGTATTCTTTGATTCTTGAGGTCCAACTCTTGTGGAATTTCTTTTAAGCTAGCATCAATGGGTAGACTTTGACGAGGTTCTCCCGCTCCATAAATAAAATTTGTACGACTGTCAGACGAGTGGAATTTGTCATCAGTTGGAACGGTTGCATGGAATCTCATGATGGGTTAACCTTATGATAATCATGGAATAAATATTGTACCTACTGTTGTTGAGGGACGAGGTGTGTGGCTCAGAAAATTATATAACTATATTTGTATATTAGTGTTGTTGATTGATTGCAGATACCATCTCGCCCGTGCTTCCATTTTGCAACCTTGGGAGGCATTGTCATGCCGCACTCTACCGTGGTGACTATGGCTCTTCCCTGCAATAGCGCATACAAAGTATCCGAGCTATTGGACCTAAAAAATAGAACGGACCTCGCGCGCAGTGAAACAACAAAACATGCCATTCGTTGGAGGTACGACACATGTTGCAAAGCCAACACAATCGATCAATCCGGTCTCGTAAAAAGAACGCTTATCATTTGTCTCGTCAACAACACATGCTGCGAAGCTGGCATAGTCAGCTAAGCTAGGACCGAGTAAGAAGTCTGTGCACAAACCGAAAGTAGGGGTACATTTAGGAATAACATGTTGGAGATCGTTGCAGAAATTAAAAAATTTCTACGCATCACCAAGAACAATCTATGGAGTCTTCTAGCAACGAGAGGGAAAAGAATGCATCTACATACCCTTGTAGATCGCGAGCGGAAGCGTTCAAGTGAACGGGGTTGATGGAGTCGTACTCGTCGTGATCCAAATCACCGATGACCGAGCGCCGAACGGATGGCACCTCCACGTTCAACACACGTACGGTTGGGGAAGACGTCTCCTCCTTCTTGATCCAGCAAGGGGAGGGAGAGGTTGATGGAGATCCAGCAGCACGACGGCGTGGTGGTGGAAGCAGCGGGGATCTCGGCAGGGCTTCGCCAAGCTCAGCGAGAGGGAGAGGTGTCACGGGAGGGAGAGGGAGGCGCCAGGGGCTTGGGTGCGGCTGCCCTCCCTCCCCCTCTTTATATAGGGCCCCTGGGGGGCGCCGGCCCTAGGAGATCCAATCTCCAAGGGGGGCGGCGGCCAAGGGGGTGGCTTGCCCCCCAAGCCAAGTGGGGCGCCCCCACCCCTAGGGTTTCCAACCCTAGGCGCAGGGGGAGGCCCAAGGGGGGCGCACCAGCCCACCAGGGGCTGGTTCCCTCCCACTTCAGCCCATGGGGCCCTCCGGGATAGGTGACCCCACCCGGTGGACCCCCCGGAACCCTTCCGGTGGTCCCGGTACAATACCGGTGACCCCCGAAACTTTCCCGGTGGCCGAAACTGGACTTCCTATATACAATTCTTCACCTCCGAACCATTCCGGAACTCCTGGTGACGTCCGAGATCTCATCCGGGACTCCGAACAACTTTCGGATTTCCGCATACTAATATCTCTACAACCCTAGCGTCACCGAACCTTAAGTGTGTAGACCCTACGGGTTCGGGAGACATGCAGACATGACCGAGACGACTCTCCGGTCAATAACCAACAGCGGGATCTGGATACCCATGTTGGCTCCCACATGTTCCACGATGATCTCATCGGATGAACCACGATGTCAAGGATTCAATCAATCCCGTATACAATTCCCTTTGTCAATCGGTACGTTACTTGCCCGAGATTCGATCGTCGGTATCCCAATACCTTGTTCAATCTCGTTACCGGCAAGTCACTTTACTCGTACCGTAATGCATGATCCCGTGACCAAACACTTGGTCACATTGAGCTCATTATGATGATGCATTACCGAGTGGGCCCAGAGATACCTCTCCGTCATACGGAGTGACAAATCCCAGTCTCGATTCGTGCCAACCCAACAGACACTTTCGGAGATACCCGTAGTGCACCTTTATAGCCACCCAGTTACGTTGTGACGTTTGGCACACCCAAAGCACTCCTATGGTATCCGGGAGTTGCACAATCTCATGGTCTAAGGAAATGATACTTGACATTTGGAAAAGCTCTAGCAAACGAACTACACGATCTTGTGCTATGCTTAGGATTGGGTCTTGTCCATCACATCATTCTCCTAATGATGTGATCCCGTTATCAATGACATCCAATGTCCATAGTCAGGAAACCATGACTATCTGTTGATCAACGAGCTAGTCAACTAGAGGCTCACTAGGGACATGTTGTGGTCTATGTATTCACACATGTATTACGATTTCCGGATAACACAATTATAGCATGAACAATAGACAATTATCATGAACAAGGAAATATAATAATAACCATTTTATTATTGCCTCTAGGGCATATTTCCAACAGTCTCCCACTTGCACTAGAGTCAATAATCTAGTTACATTGTGATGAATCGAACACCCATAGAGTTCTGGTGTTGATCATGTTTTGCTCTAGGGAGAGGTTTAGTCAACGGATCTGCTACATTCAGGTCCGTATGTACTTTACAAATATCTATGTCTCCATTTTGAACATTTTCACGAATGGAGTTGAAGCGACGCTTGATATGCCTGGTCTTCCTGTGAAACCTGGGCTCCTTGGCAAGGGCAATAGCTCCAGTGTTGTCACAGAAGAGAGTCATCGGGCCCGACGCATTGGGAATAACTCCTAGGTCGGTAATGAACTCCTTCACCCAGATTGCTTCTTGTGCTGCCTCTGAGGCCGCCATGTATTCCGCTTCACATGTAGATCCCGCCACAACGCTTTGCTTGCAACTGCACCAGCTTACTGCCCCACCATTCAAAATATACACGTATCCGGTTTGTGACTTAGAGTCATCCAGATCTGTGTCGAAACTAGCATCGACGTAACCCTTTACGACGAGCTCTTCGTCACCTCCATAAACGAGAAACATATCCTTAGTCCTCTTCAGGTACTTCAGGATATTCTTGACCGCTGTCCAGTGTTCCATGCCGGGATTACTTTGGTACCTTCCTACCAAACTTACGGCAAGGTTTACATCAGGTCTGGTACACAGCATGGCATACATAATAGACCCTATGGCCGAGGCATAGGGGATGACACTCATCTTTTCTCTATCTTCTGCCGTGGTCGGGCATTGAGCCGTGCTCAATTGCACACCTTGCAATACAGGCAAGAACCCCTTCTTGGACTGATCCATATTGAACTTCTTCAATATCTTGTCAAGGTACGTACTTTGTGAAAGACCAATGAGGCGTCTTGATCTATCTCTATAGATCTTGATGCCTAATATATAAGCAGCTTCTCCAAGGTCCTTCATTGAAAAACACTTGTTCAAGTAGGCCTTTATGCTTCCCAAGAATTCTATATCATTTCCCATCAACAGTATGTCATCCACATATAATATGAGAAATGCTACAGAGCTCCCACTCACTTTCTTGTAAACACAGGCTTCTCCATAAGTCTGTGTAAACCCAAACGCTTTGATCATCTCATCAAATCGAATGTTCCAACTCCGAGATGCTTGCACCAGCCCATAGATGGAGCGCTGGAGCTTGCATACCTTGTTAGCATTCTTAGGATCGACAAAACCTTCCGGCTGCATCATATACAATTCTTCCTTAAGAAAGCCGTTAAGGAATGCCGTTTTGACGTCCATTTGCCATATCTCATAATCATAGAATGCGGCAATTGCTAACATGATTCGGACGGACTTCAGCTTCGCTACGGGTGAGAAAGTCTCATCGTAGTCAACCCCTTGAACTTGTCGATAACCCTTAGCGACAAGTCGAGCCTTATAGATGGTCACATTACCATCCGCGTCTGTCTTCTTCTTAAAGATCCATTTATTTTCTATGGCTCGCCGATCATCGGGCAAGTCAGTCAAAGTCCATACTTCGTTTTCATACATGGATCCTATCTCGGATTTCATGGCTTCTAGCCATTTGTCGGAATCTGGGCCCGCCATTGCTTCTTCATAGTTCGAAGGTTCACCGTTGTCTAACAACATGATTTCCAAGACAGGGCTGCCGTACCACTCTGGCGCGAAACGTGTCCTTGTGGACCTACGAAGTTCAGTAGGAGCTTGATCCGAAGTACCTTGATCATCATCATCATTAACTTCCTCTCT
This sequence comes from Triticum aestivum, assembly GCF_018294505.1. Lineage (NCBI taxonomy): Eukaryota > Viridiplantae > Streptophyta > Magnoliopsida > Poales > Poaceae > Triticum > Triticum aestivum. Next base: position 399,765,866 of record NC_057796.1, on the reverse strand, counting down.
AGTCGGTGCATGCACCACAGGAACATTTTCCTGAGCTGCGCTTCTTTCCGCTTCAAGAGGCAGTACTTCATCAAGCTCTACCTTCCTCCCACTTACTTCTTTCGAGAGAAACTCTTTCTCCAGAAAGGATCCGTTCTTGGCAACAAAGATCTTGCCTTCGGATCTGAGGTAGAAGGTATACCCAATGGTTTCCTTAGGGTATCCTATGAAGACGCATTTCTCCGACTTGGGTTCGAGCTTTTCAGGTTGAAGTTTCTTGACATAAGCATCGCATCCCCAAACTTTTAGAAACGACAGCTTAGGTTTCTTCCCAAACCATAATTCATACGGTGTCGTCTCAACGGATTTCGACGGAGCCCTATTTAAAGTGAATGCGGCAGTCTCTAAAGCATAGCCCCAAAATGAGAGCGGTAGATCGGTAAGAGACATCATAGATCGCACCATATCCAATAGAGTGCGATTACGACGTTCGGACACACCATTTCGCTGAGGTGTTCCAGGCGGCGTGAGTTGTGAAACTATTCCACATTTCCTTAAGTGTGTGCCAAATTCGTGACTCAAATATTCCCCTCCACGATCTGATCGTAAGAACTTTATTTTTCTGTCACGTTGATTCTCAACCTCACTCTGAAATTCCTTGAACTTTTCAAAGGTCTCAGACTTGTGTTTCATTAGGTAGACATACCCATATCTACTCAAGTCATCAGTGAGAGTGAGAACATAACGATAGCCACCGCGAGCCTCAACACTCATTGGACCGCACACATCAGTATGTATGATTTCCAATAAGTTGGTTGCTCGCTCCATTGTTCCGAAGAACGGAGTCTTGGTCATCTTACCCATGAGGCATGGTTCGCACGTGTCAAATGATTCGTAATCAAGAGACTCCAAAAGTCCATCTGCATGGAGCTTCTTCATGCGTTTGACACCAATGTGACCAAGACGGCAGTGCCACAAGTATGTGGGACTATCATTATCAACCTTACATCTTTTGGTATTCACACTATGAATATGTGTAACACTACGTTCGAGATTCATTAAGAATAAACCATTAACCAGCGGGGCATGACCATAAAACATATCTCTCATATAAATAGAACAACCATTATTCTCGGATTTAAATGAGTAGCCATCTCGAATTAAACGAGATCCTGATACAATGTTCATGCTCAAAGCTGGCACTAAATAACAATTATTGAGGTTTAAAACTAATCCCGTAGGTAAATGTAGAGGTAGCGTGCCGACGGCGATCACATCGACCTTGGAACCATTCCCGATGCGCATCGTCACCTCGTCCTTTGCCAGTCTCCGTTTATTCCGCAGCTCCTGCTTTGAGTTACAAATATGAGCAACCGCACCGGTATCAAATACCCAGGAGCTACTACGAGTGCTGGTAAGGTACACATCAATAACATGTATATCACATATACCTTTGGTGTTGCCGGCCTTCTTGTCCGCCAAGTACTTGGGGCAGTTCCGCTTCCAGTGACCACTTCCCTTGCAATAAAAGCACTCAGTCTCAGGCTTGGGTCCATTCTTTGGCTTCTTCCCGGCAACTGGCTTGCCGGGGAACCCTGCGGGCGCGGCAACTCCCTTGCCGTCCTTCTTGAAGTTCTTCTTACCCTTGCCTTTCTTGAACTTAGTGGTTTTATTCACCATCAACACTTGATGTTCCTTTTTGATCTCCACCTCCGCTGATTTCAGCATTGAATATACCTCAGGAATGGTCTTTTCCATCCCCTGCATATTGAAGTTCATCACAAAGCTCTTGTAGCTCGGTGGAAGCGACTGAAGGATTCTGTCAATGACCGCGTCATCCGGGAGATTAACTCCCAGCTGAGTCAAGCGGTTGTGTAACCCAGACATTTTGAGTATGTGCTCACTGACAGAACTATTTTCCTCCATCTTACAACAGAAGAACTTGTCGGAGACTTCATATCTCTCGACCCGGGCATGAGCTTGGAAAACCATTTTCAGCTCTTCGAACATCTCATATGCTCCGTGTTGCTCAAAACGCTTTTGGAGCCCCGGTTCTAAGCTGTAAAGCATGCCGCACTGAACGAGGGAGTAATCATCAGCACGCTGCTGCCAAGCGTTCATAACGTCTTGGTTCTCTGGGATGGGTGCGTCACCTAGCGGTGCTTCTAGGACATAATCTTTCTTGGCAGCTATGAGGATGATCCTCAGGTTCCGGACCCAGTCCGTATAGTTGCTGCCATCATCTTTCAGTTTGGTTTTCTCTAGGAACGCGTTGAAGTTGAGGGCAACATTAGCGTGGGCCATTTGATCTACAAGACATATTGTAAAGATTTTAGACTAAGTTCATGATAATTAAGTTCATCTAATCAAATTATTCAATGAAATCCCACTCAGATAGACATCCTTCTAGTCATCTAAGTGAAACATGATCCGAGTCAACTAGGCCGTGTCCGATCATCACGTGAGACGGACTAGTCAACATCGGTGAACATCTTCATGTTGATCGTATCTTCTATACGACTCATGTTCGACCTTTCGGTCTCTTGTGTTCCGAGGCCATGTCTGTACATGCCAGGCTCGTCAAGTCAACCTAAGTGTTTTGCATGTGTAAATCTGTCTTACACCCGTTGTATGTGAACGTTAGAATCTATCACACCCGATCATCACGTGGTGCTTCGAAACAACGGACTTTCGCAACGGCGCATAGTTAGGGGGAACACTTTCTTGAAATTATTATAAGGGATCATCTTACTTACTACTGTCATACTAAGCAAATAAGAAGCAAAATATGATAAACATCACATGCAATCAAATAGTGACATGATATGGCCAATATCATATTTCTCCTTTGATCTGCATCTTCGGGGCGCCATGATCATCTTCGTCACCGGCATGACACCATGATCTCCATCATCGTGTCTTCATGAAGTTGTCACGCCAACGATTACTTCTACTTCTATGGCCAACGTGTTTAGCAATAAAGTAAAGTAATTTACATGGCGTTATTCAATGACACGCAGGTCATACAAAAATAAAGACAACTCCTATGGCTCCTGCCGGTTGTCATACTCATCGACATGCAAGTCGTGATTCCTATTACAAGAACACGATCAATCTCATACATCACATATATTTCATTCATCACATCCTTTTGGCCATATCACACCACAAGGCATATGCTGCAAAAACAAGTTAGACGTCCTCTAATTGTTGTTGCATGTTTTTACGTGGCTTCTATAGGTTTCTAGCAAGAACGTTTCTTACCTACGTAAAACCACAACGTGATATGCCAATTTCTATTTACCCTTCATAAGGACCCTTTTCATCGAATCCGATCCGACTAAAGTGGGAGAGACAGACACCCGCTAGCCACCTTATGCAACTAGTGCATGTCAGTCGGTGGAACCTGTCTCACGTAAGCGTACGTGTAAGGTCGGTCCGGGCCGCTTCATCCACGATGCCGCCGAAACAAGATAAGACTAGTAGTGGCAAGAAAATTGACAACATCTACGCCCACAACAAGTTTGTGTTCTACTCGTGCATAGAAACTACGCATAGACCTAGCTCATGATGCCACTGTTGGAGATCGTTGCAGAAATTAAAAAATTTCTACGCATCACCAAGAACAATCTATGGAGTCTTCTAGCAACGAGAGGGAAAAGAGTGCATCTACATACCCTTGTAGATCGCGAGCGGAAGCGTTCAAGTGAACGGGGTTGATGGAGTCGTACTCGTCGTGATCCAAATCACCGATGACCGAGCGCCGAACGGACGGCACCTCCGCGTTCAACACACGTACGGTTGGGGAAGACGTCTCCTCCTTCTTGATCCAGCAAGGGGAGGGAGAGGTTGATGGAGATCCAGCAGCACGACGGCGTGGTGGTGGAAGCAGCGGGGATCTCGGCAGGGCTTCGCCAAGCTCAGCGAGAGGGAGAGGTGTCACGGGAGGGAGAGGGAGGTGCCAGGGGCTTGGGTGCGGCTTCCCTCCCTCCCCCCTCTTTATATAGGGCCCCTGGGGGGCGCCGGCCCTAGGAGATCCAATCTCCAAGGGGGGGTGGCGGCCAAGGGGGTGGCTTGCCCCCCAAGCCAAGTGGGGCGCCCCCACCCCTAGGGTTTCCAACCCTAGGCGCAGGGGGAGGCCCAAGGGGGGCGCACCAGCCCACCAGGGGCTGGTTCCCTCCCACTTCAGACCATGGGACCCTCTGGGATAGGTGAGCCCACCCGGTGGACCCCCCGGGACCCTTCCGGTAGTCCCGGTACAATACCGGTGACCCCCAAAACTTTTCCGGTGGCCGAAACTGGACTTCCTATATACAATTCTTCACCTCCGGACCATTCCGGAACTCCTCGTGACGTCCGGAATCTCATCCGGGACTCCGAACAACTTTCGGATTTCCGCATACTAATATCTCTACAACCCTAGCGTCACCGAACCTTAAGTGTGTAGACCCTACGGGTTCGGGAGACATGCAGACATGACCGAGACGACTCTCCGGTCAATAACCAACAGCGGGATCTGGATACCCATGTTGGCTCCCACATGTTCCACGATGATCTCATCGGATGAACCACGATGTCGAGGATTCAATCAATCCCGTATACAATTCCCTTTATCAATCGGTACGTTACTTGCCCGAGATTCGATCGTCGGTATCCCAATACCTTGTTCAATCTCGTTACCGGCAAGTCACTTTACTCGTACCGTAATGCATGATCCCGTGACCAAACACTTGGTCACATTGAGCTCATTATGATGATGCATTACCGAGTGGGCCCAGAGATACCTCTCCGTCATACGGAGTGACAAATCCCAGTCTCGATTCGTGCCAACCCAACAGACACTTTCGGAGATACCCGTAGTGCACCTTTATAGCCACCCAGTTACGTTGTGACGTTTGGCACACCCAAAGCACTCCTATGGTATCCGGGAGTTGCACAATCTCATGGTCTAAGGAAATGATACTTGACATTTGGAAAAGCTCTAGCAAACGAACTACACGATCTTGTGCTATGCTTAGGATTGGGTCTTGTCCATCACATCATTCTCCTAATGATGTGATCCCGTTATCAATGACATCCAATGTCCATAGTCAGGAAACCATGACTATCTGTTGATCAACGAGCTAGTCAACTAGAGGCTCACTAGGGACATGTTGTGGTCTATGTATTCACACATGTATTACGATTTCCGGATAACACAATTATAGCATGAACAATAGACAATTATCATGAACAAGGAAATATAATAATAACCATTTTATTATTGCCTCTAGGGCATATTTCCAACATAACACCAGCTAGCCGCATAAGCCCCTCGCGCAAGGCATGGCATTGCCTTGCGTGAGTGCATCCCTTTGCCCAGTTGATTGGACATGTAACATCCTGATACGTCTCCAAAGTATCTATAATTTTTGATTGTTCCATGCTATTATATTATCATTTTGGGATGTTTTACATTCACTTTCTAGCAACTTTATATCACTTCTACTAACCTATTGACATAGTGCCCAATGCCAGGTGCTATTTTTTGCTTGTTTTTTACTTTGTAGAATATCCATATCAAACAGAGTCCAAACACAGTGAAACATTTTGGAGATTTTTGTCTACCCAGAAGACAACTTGGGAGCCAAGAAAGTGCACGAGGGAAGGCCCGTGGGGCGCACCACCCACCTGGGCGCGCCAAAGGCCCCAGGCGTGCCCTGATGGGTGGTGGGGCCTACGGAGGTCCTTTCCACCGCCTCTCAGCTCTATAATACCCAAATATTCTAGAAACCCTAGGGGAGTCGACGGAACACAATTCTAGCCGCTGTAAGTTCCAGAACCACGAGATCCAATCTAGAGCCCTTTTATGGCACCTTGCCAGAGGGGAACACGATCACGGAGGGGTTCATCATCCTCATTGGTTCTCCTCCGATGACGCATGAGTAGTTTACCACAAACCTACCTGTCTGTAGGCAGTAGCTAGATGGCTTCTTCTCTCTTTTTGATTCTCAATACAATGTTCTCTGCGATGTTCTTGGAGATCTATTTGATGTAATGACTTTTTGTGGTGTGTTTGTTAGGATCCGATGAATTGCAAGTTTATGATCAGATCTATCTATAAATATTATTTGAGTCTTCTTTGATCTCTTATATGCATAATTATTATACCCTCGTATTTCTTCTCCGAAACTTTGCTTTAGTTAGGCCAACTAGATTGATTTTTCTTGCAATGGGAAGAGGTGCTTTGTGATGGGTTTGATCTTGCGGTGTCCTCGCCCAGTGACAGAAGGGGTAGCGAGGCACACATGTATCGTTGCTATCAAGGATAAAAAGATCAGGTCTATTCCTACATGAATAGATCTTGTCTACATCATGTCATCGTTCTTATTACATTACCCCGTTTCTCCATGAACTTAATACACTAGATGCATGCTGGATAGCGGTCGATGTGTGGAGTAATAGTAGTATATGCAGGTGCTACCTCTTGAGCACTGCATTGGTTTTTCCCTTGAAGAGGAAAGGGTGATGCAGTAAGTAGCGAAAGTATTTCCCTCAGTTTTTGAGAACCAAGGTATCAATCCAGTAGGAGGCTACGCCCGAGTCCCACGCACCTACACAAAACAAATAAGAACCTCGCAACCAACGCGATAAAGGGGTCTTCAATCCGTTCACGGTCACTTACGAGAGTGAGATCTGATAGATATGATAAGATAATTTTTTTGGTATTTTTATGATAAAGACTAAAAGTAAAGAAAGCAAAATAAACGGCGCCAGAAATTGCTTGTTGGCGGGAGATTAATATGATGGAAAATAGACCCGGGGGCCATAGGTTTCACTAGTGGCTTCTCTCAAGAGCATAAGTATTACGGTGGGTGAACAAACTACTTTCGAGCAATTGATAGAATTGAGCATAGTTATGAGAATATCTAGGTATGATCATGTATATAGGCATCACGTCCGCGACAAGTAGACCGACTCCTGCCTGCATCTACTACTATTACTCCACACATCGACCGCTATCCAGCATGCATCTAGAGTATTAAGTTCATAAGAACAGAGTAACGCTTTAAGCAAGATGACATGATGTAGAGGGATAAACTCATGCAATATGATATAAACCCCATCTTGTTATCCTCGATGGCAACAATACAATACGTGCCTTGCTGCCCCTGCTGTCATTGGGAAAGGACACCGCAAGATTGAACCCAAAGCTAAGCACTTCTCCCATTGCAAGAAAGATCAATCTAGTAGGCCAAACCAAACTGATAATTCGAAGAGACTTGCAAAGATAACCAATCATACATAAAAGAATTCAGAGAAGATTCAAATATTGTTCATAGATAAACTTGATCATAAACCCACAATTCATCGGTCCCGACAAACACACCGCAAAAGAAGATTACATCGAATAGATCTCCACGAGAATCGTGGAGAACTTTGTATTGAGATCCAAAGAGAGAGAAGAAGCCATCTAGCTAATAACTATGGACCCGAAGGTCTGAGGTAAACTACTCACACATCATCGGAGAGGCTATGGTGTTGATGTAGAAGCCCTCTGTGATCAATGCCCCCTCCGGAAGGACGCCGGAAAAGGCCCCAAGATGGGATCTCACGGGTACAGAAGGTTGCGGCGGTGGAATTAGGTTTTCGTGGATGTCTCTGATGGTTTGGGGGTATGTAGGTATATATAGGAGGAAGAAGTACGTCGGTGGAGCAACATGGGCCCCATGAGGGTGGAGGGTGCGCCTGGGGGGGGGGGGTAGGCACACACCCCTGCCTCGTGCTCTCCTCGTTGATTTCTTGACGTAGACTCCAAGTCCTCTGGATCACGTTTGTTCCGAAAATCACGTTCCCGAAGGTTTCATTCCGTTTGGACTCCGTTTGATATTCTTTTTCTGCGAAACACTGAAATAGGCAAAAAACAACAATTTGGGCTGGGCCTCCAGTTAATAGGTTAGTCCCAAAAATAATATAGAAGTGTATAATAAAGCCCATTAAACATCCAAAACAGAATATAATATAGCATGGAACAACAAAAAATTATAGATACGTTGGAGACGTATCAAGCATCCCCAAGCTTAATTCCTGCTCGTCCTCGAGTAGGTAAATGGTAAAAACAGAATTTTTGATGTGGGATGCTACTTGGCATAATTTTCAATGTAATTCTCTTAATTGTGGTATGAATGTTCAGATCCGAAAGATTCAAGACAAAAGTTTAATATTGACATAAAAATAATAATACTTCAAGCATACTAACTAAGCAATTATGTCTTCTCAAAATAACATGGCCAAAGAAAGTTATCCCTACAAAATCATATAGTCTGGCTATGCTCTATCTTCATCACACAAAGTATTTAATCATGCGCAACCCCAATGACAAGCCAAGCAATTGTTTCATACTTTTGGTGTTCTCAAACTTTTTCAATCTTCACGCAATACATGAGCGTGAGCCATGGACATAGCACTATATGTGGAATAGAATGGTGGTTGTGGAGAAGACAAAAAGGGAGAAGATAGTCTGACATCAACTAGGCGTATCAACGGGCTATGGAGATGCCCATCAATAGATATCAATGTGAGTGGGGATTGCCATGCAACGAGTGCACTAGAGCTATAAGTATATGAAAGCTCAACAAAAGAAACTAAGTGGGTGTGCATCCAACTCGCTTGCTCACGAAGACCTAGGGCATTTTGAGGAAGCCCATCATTGGAATATACAAGCCAAGTTCTATAATGAAAATTTCCCACTAGTATATGAAAGTGACAACATAAGAGACTCTCTATCATGAAGATCATGGTGCTACTTTGAAGCACAAGTGTGGTAAAAGGATAGTAGCATTGTCCCTTCTCTCTTTTTCTCATTTTTATGGCCTTTCTCCCTTATTTTATTTAGTCCGGAGTCTCATCCCGACTTATGGGGGAATCATAGTCTCCATCATCCTTTCCTCACTTGGGACAATGCTCTAATAATGATGATCATCACACTTTTATTTTCTTACAACTCAAGAATTACAACTCAATACTTAGAACAACAATATGACCCTATGTGAATGCCTTCGGCGGAATACCGGGGTATGCAATGAATCAAGAGTGACATGTATGAAAGAATTATGAACGGTGGCTTTGCCACAAATACAATGTCAACTACATGATCATGCAAAGCAATATGACAATGATGGAGCGTGTCATAGCAAACGGAATGGTGGTAAGTTGCATGGCAATATATCTCGGAATGGCTATGGAAATGCCATGATAGGTAGGTATGGTGGCTGTTTTGAGGAAGGTATATGGTGGGTTTATGATACCGGCGAAAAGTGCGTGGTATTAGAGAGGCTAGCAATGGTGGAAGGATGAGAGTGCGTATAATCCATGGACTCAACATTAGTCATAAAGAACTCATATACTTGTTGCAAAAATCTATTAGTTATCGAAACAAAGTATTACGCGCATGCTCCTAGGGGGATACATTGGTAGGAAAAGACCATCGCTCGTCCCCGACCGCCACTCATAAGGAAGACAATCAATAAATAAATCATGCTCCGACTTCATCACATAACGGTTCACCATACGTGCATGCTATGGGAATCACAAACTTTAACACAAGTATTTCTCAAATTCAAAACTACTCAACTAGCATGACTCTAATATTACCATCTTCATATCTCAAAAAATTATCAAGCATCAAACTTCTCATAGTATTCAACACACTCATAAGAATTTTTTTCTTTACTAATCTTGGATGCCTATCATAATTAAAGCAAATTACCATGCTGTTTTGTAGGACTCTCAAAATAATCTAAGTGAATCATGAGAGAACAATAGTTTCTATAAAAAAATCCACCACCGTGCTCTAAAAGATATAAGTGAAGCACTAGAGCAAAAACTATATAGCTCAAAAGATATAAGTGAAGCACATAGAGTATTCTAACAAATTCCGAATCAAGTGTGTCTCTCTCAAAAGGTGTGTACATCAAGGATGATTGTGGCAAACTAACAAATAAAGACTCAAATCATACAAGACACTCCAAGCAAAACACATATCATGTGGTGAATAAAAATATAGCTCCAAGTAAATTTACCGATGGATGAGGACGAAAGAGGGGATGCCTTCCGGGGCATCCCCAAGATTTGGCTTTTAGGTGTCCTTAGATTATCTTGGGATTCCATGGGCATCCCCAATCTTTGGCTCTTGTCACTCCTTGTTCCATACTCCATCAAATCTTTACCCAAAACTTGAAAACTTCACAACACAAAACTTAACAGAAAATCTCGTGAGCTCCGTTAGCGAAAGAAAACAAAACACCACTTCAAGGTACTGTATTGAACTCATTCTTTATTTATGTTGGTGTTAAACCTACTGTATTCCAACTTCTCTATAGTTTATAAACTATTTTACTAGCCATAGATTCATCAAAATAAGCAAACAACACACGAAAACAGAATCTGTCAAAAACAGAACAGTCTGTAGTAATCTGTAACTAACACAAACTTCTGGAACTCCAAAAATTCAGACAAAATAGGAAGACCTAAATAATTTGTTTATTGATTTGCTGCAATTGGAATATCACGTTCTGGTAATTTTTAACAATTGTTTTCGTGAACAGAAAGTTTCTGGAATTTACAGCAAGATCAAATAACTATCATCCAAGAAGATCCTATAGGTTTAACTTGGCACAAACACTAATTAAAACATAAAAAATCTAACCAGAGGCTAGATCAAAGATTTATTCCTAAACAGAAGCAAAAATCAAAAAAGCTAAAAATAAAATTGGGTTGCCTCCCAACAAGCGCTATTGTTTAACGCCCCTAGCTAGGAATAAAAGCAAGGATAGATCTTGGTATTGCCATCTTTGATAGGCAATCCATAAGTGGCTCTCATAATAGATTCATAAGGTAATTTAATTTTCTTTCTAGGGAAGTGTTCCATGCCTTTCCTTAACGGAAATTGGAATCTAATATTCCCTTCCTTCATATCAATGATTGCACCAATCGTTCTAAGGAAATGTCTACCAAGAATAATAGGACATGAAGGATTGTAATCTATATCAAGAACAATAAAATCTACGGGCACATAATTCCTATTTGCAACAATAAGAACACCATTAATTCTTCCCATAGGTTTTTTAATAGTGGAATCCGCAAGGTGTAAGTTTAAAGAGCAATCATCAAATTCATGGAATCCTAGCAAATCACACAAAGTTTTTGGGATCGTGGAAACACTAGCACCCAAATCACACAAAGCATAGCATTCATGATCTTTAATTTTAATTTTAATAGTAGGTTCCCACTCATCATAATTTTTTCTAGGGATAGAAACTTCCAACTCAAGTTTTTCTTCATAAGATTGCATCAAAGCATCAACGATATGTTTGGTAAAAGCTTTATGTTGACTATAAGCATGCGGAGAATTTAGCACGGATTGCAACAAGGAAATACAATCTATCAAAGAGAAATTATCATAATTAAATTCCTTGAAATCAAAAATAGTGGGTTCATTGCTATCTAAAGTTTTGACTTCTTCAATCCCACTTTTACAAATTTTAGCATCAAGATCTAAAAACTCCGAATTTTTGGAACGCCTTCTAGGTAAAGGTGGATCATATTCAGTCCCATCATTATCAAGATTCATATTGCAAAACAAAGATTTAATAGGGGACACATCAATAACTTTTAGATCTTCATCTTTATTCTCATAAAAATTAGAAGAACACGCTTTCACAAAGCAATCTTTCTTAGCACGCATCCTAGCGGTCCTTTCTTTGCACTCATCAATGGAAATTCTCATAGCTTTGAGAGACTCATTGATATCATGCCTAGGAGGAATAGATCTAAGTTTCAAAGAATCAACATCAAGAGAAATTCTATCAACGTTCCTAGCCAATTCATCAATCTTAGGCAACTTTTCTTCAAGCAAAGCATTGAAATTATTTTGCGGATTCATAAATTCTTTAACAATAGTCTCAAATTCAGAGGGCATCTTATTAAAACTTCCATAAGAGTTGTTGTAGGAATTACCATAATTATTAGAGGAATTACTAGGATATGGCCTAGGATTAAAGTTTCCTCTATACACGTTGTTACCAAAATTATTCCTACCAACAAAATTCACATCCATAGATTCATTATTATTCTCAATCAAAGTGGACAAAGGCATATCATTAGGATCAGAAGGAACACTTTTATTAGCAAATAATTTCATAAGTTCATCCATCTTTCCACTCAACACATTAATTTCTTATATTGCATGCACCTTTTTACTAGTAGATCTTTCAGTGTGCCATTAAGAATAATTAACCATAATATTATCTAGGAGTTTAGTAGCCTCTCCTAAAGTGATTTCCATAAAAGTGCCTCCCGCGGCCGAATCTAAAAGATTTCTAGAAGCAAAATTCAATCCGGCATAATTTTTTTGTATAATCATGCACAAATTCAAACCATGAGTAGGGCAATTACGTATCATTAATTTCATTCTCTCCCAAGATTGTGCAATATGTTCATGATTTAGTTGCTTAAAATTCATAATATCGTTTCTAAGAGAGATGATCTTAGCGGGAGGAAAATACTTGGAGATAAAAGCATCTTTGCACTTATTCCAAGAATCAATACTATTTTTAGGCAAAGACGAAAACCAAGCTTTAGCACGATCTCTAAGCGAAAAAGGAAATAGCTTCAATTTAACAATATTATTGTCCACATATTTCTTCTTTTGCATATCACACAAACCAACAAAGCTATTTAGATGGGTAGCGGCATCTTCACTAGGAAGGCCGGCGAATTGATCTTTCATGACAAGATTCAACAAAGCAGTGTTAATTTTACAAGATTCAGTATCGGTAAGAGGAGCAATTGGAGTGCTAAGAAAATCATTGTTGTTGGTATTGGTAAAGTCACACAATTTAGTATTGTCTTGAGCCATAGTGACAACCAAGCAATCCAACACACGAGGAAACAAGAAGCGAGCAAAAAAGAGGCGAACGGAAAAGAGAGGGCAAATAAAACGGCAAGGGTGAAGTGGGGGAGAGGAAAACGAGAGGCAAATGGAAAATAATGTGTTGGGGAACGTAGTAATTTCAAAAATTTCCTACGCACACGCAAGATCATGGTGATGCATAGCAACGAGAGGGGAGAGTGTTGTCCGTCCACGTACCCTCGTAGACCGATAGCGGAAGCGTTATCACAACGCGGTTGATGTAGTCGTACGTCTTCACGATCCGACCGATCAAGTACCGAACGTACGGCACCTCCGAGTTCTACACACGTTCAGCTCGATGACGTCCCTCGAACTCCAATCCAGCCGAGTGTTGAGGGAGAGTTTCGTCAGCACGACGGCGTGGTGACGATGATGATGTTCCACCGACGCAGGGCTTCGCCTAAGCTCCGCAACGGTATTATCGAGGTGTAATTTGGTGGAGGGGGGCACCGCACACGGCTAAGAGATCTCAAGGATCAATTGTTGTGTCTCTGGGGTGCCCCCCTGCCCCCGTATATAAAGGAGCAAGGGATGAGGAGGCCGGCCCTAGGAGGGGGCGCACCAAGTGTGGAGTCCTACTAGGACTCCCTAGTCCTAGTAGGATTCCACCTCCCATATGGAATAGGAAAAGAGGAAGGGAAAAAGAGAAGGAAGGAAGGGGGCGCCCCCCTTCCCTAGTCCAATTCGGACCAGACCAAGGGGAGGGGTGCGGCCACCCTTGAGGTCCTTTTCCTTCTTTCCCGTATGGCCCAATAAGGCCCAATACGTATTCCCGTAACTCTCCGGTACTCCGAAAAATACCCGAATCACTCGGAACCTTTCCGAATTCCGAATATAGTCGTCCAATATATCGATCTTTACGTCTCAGCCATTTAGAGACTCCTCGTCATGTCCCCGATCTCATCCGGGACTCCGAACTCCTTCGGTACATCAAAACTCAATAAAACTGTCATCGTAACGTTAAGCGTGCGGACCCTACGGGTTCGAGAACTATGTAGACATGACCGAGACACGTCTCCGGTCAATAACCAATAGCGGGACCTGGATGCCCATATTGGCTCCCACATATTCTACGAAGATCTTTATCGGTCAGACCGCATAACAATATACGTTGTTCCCTTTGTCACCGGTATGTTACTTGCCCGAGATTTGATCGTCGGTATCTCGATACCTAGTTCAATCTCGTTACCGGCAAGTCTCTTTACTCGTTCCGTAACACATCATCCCGCAACTAACTCATTAGTCACAATGCTTGCAAGGCTTATAGTGATGTGCATTACCGAGTGGGCCCAGAGATACCTCTCCAACAATTGGAGTGACAAATCCTAATCTCGAAATACGCCAACCCAACAAGTACCTTTGGAGACACCTGTAGAGCACCTTTATAATCACCCATTTACGTTGTGACGTTTGGTAGCACACAAAGTGTTCCTCCAGTAAACGGGAGTTGCATAATTTCATAGTCATAGGAACATGTATAAGTCATGAAGAAAGCAATAGCAACATACTAAACGATCGAGTGCTAAGCTAACGGAATGGGTCAAGTCAATCACGTCATTCTCCTAATGAGGTGATCCCGTTAATCAAATGACAACTCATGTCTATGACTAGGAAACATAACCATCTTTGATTAACGAGCTAGTCAAGTAGAGGCATACTAGTGACACTCTGTTTGTCTATGTATTCACACATGTATTATGTTTCCGGTTAATACAATTCTAGCATGAATAATAAACATTTATCATGATATAAGGAAATAAATAATACTTTATTATTGCCTCTAGGGCATATTTCCTTCAGTCTCCCACTTGCACTAGAGTCAATAATCTAGTTCACATCGCCATGTGATTTAACATCAATAGTTCACATCACCATGTGATTAACACCCATAGTTCACATCGTCATGTGATCAACACCCAAAGGGTTTACTAGAGTCAGTAATCTAGTTCACATCGTTATGTGATTAACACCCAAAGAGTACTAAGGTGTGATCATGTTTTGCTTGTGAGATAATTTTAGTCAACGGGTCTGTCACATTCAGATCCGTAAGTATTTTGCAAATTTCTATGTCTACAATGCTCTGCACGGAGCTACTCTAGCTAATTGCTCCCACTTTCAATATGTATCTAGACCGAGACTTAGAGTCATCTAGATTTAGTGTCAAAACTTGGATCAACGTAACCCTTTACGACGAACCTTTTTGTCACTTCCATAATCGAGAAACATTTCCTTATTCCACTAAGGATAATTTTGACCGCTGTCCAGTGATCTACTCCTAGATCACTATTGTACTCCCTTGCCAAAATCAGTGTAGGGTATACAATAGATTTGGTACACAGCATGGCATACTTTATAGAACCTATGGCCAAGGCATAGGGAATGACTTTCATTCTCTTTCTATCTTTTTCCGTGGTCGGGCTTTGAGTCTTTACTCAATTTCACACCTTGTAACACAGGCAAGAACTCTTTTCTTTGACTGTTCTATTTTGAACTACTTCAAAATCTTGTTAAGGTATGTACTCATTGAAAAACTTATCAAGCGTCTTCATCTATCTCTATAGATCTTGATGCTCAATATGTAAGCAGCTTCACCGAGGTCTATCTTTGAAAAAACTCCTTTCAAACACTCCTTTATGCTTTGCAGAATAATTCTACATTATTTCCGATCAACAATATGTCATTCACATATACTTATCAGAAATGTTGTAGTGCTCCCACTCACTTTCTTGTAAATACAGGCTTCACCGTAAGTCTGTATACAACTATATGCTTTGATCAACTTATCAAAGCGTATATTCCAACTCCGAGATGCTTGCACCAGTCCATTGATGGATCGCTGGAGCTTGCATATTTTGTTAGCACCTTTAGGATTTACAAAACCTTCTGGTTGTATCATATACAACTCTTCTTTAATAAATCCATCAAGGAATGCAGTTTTGTTTATCCCTTTGCCAGATTTCATAAAATACGGCAATTGCTAACATGATTCGGACAGACTTAAGCATAGATACTGTAACATCCCAAATTTTCAATTTGGAATGTTATACATAGATCATCATTTGCATATCATGTTTTGTTGCATTTTGACAAATCCTCGATAAATCCTAAGCAACTCAAGGACCCTCGGAGAGAGTTGGGGATTTTCTCGAATTTTCTTATTTGATTTTTCAAACGACGATTGGGATCTTAATTATTTTTCTCTCCGGAAAAATATTTCATTTTAATAAACGAGAGGAGAAAATATGAATTCTCCAAAACTATTGAAATACTGGAGGAAAAATGTTAAAATCATTATTTGAAATTTATTTGGATTTTATTTGCAATTTTATTGCATTTAAAAATATGCATGTTTTCAAAATATTTATTTTTGGTTTTAAAAATGTTCACCCTACTCTAGATTTTCTAACTAGACGGGGAAAATTTATTTCATATATTTGTGATTTATTTTTATTTTTCTATGCAATATTTTCCGCGGAACTTAAAAAAAAATATATACGCGCCCGCGCCGACTGGGCCGAAGGCCCAGCCGACGGCCCGCCCGCGGCCCCTCCTCCTCCCGCACGGAGCCGCGCCGCCCGAGTCCGGCCGCCGCACGCCTCGCCGGCCGACCCCTTCCCCAAGTCGCCGCTGCCCCCTCCCCTCTTTATAAACCCCCCCTCTTTTCTCTCCTCACCCGAGCCGCCGCCGCCGCCCGCATCGCCTGCCGCCGCCGCCGCCCGCATCGCCTGCCGCCGCCGCCGCCCGCCGCCGTTGCCTCGTCGCCCGTCGCCGGAGTCCCGCCGCCGGAGCCCCTCGCCGCCGGAGCCCCTCCCCGAGCCCCGCTCCCCGCCGCCCGAGCCCCGCCCGCCAGAGCCTCGCCGGAGTCCCGCCGAGGTACTGCTGCCGCCGGCCGTTCTCGCGTTGACCATTTTTTTTTGAAAAAAAACCTTTTGTTTAAAAAAAACCCTAGATCGGTTTTTTTTCTCGGTTTTCTTATTTCACGAGCGTTCACCGAACCGTTCGTTTTAACGAACGCATTCATCGGTTTTTCTCTGTTAACGAACGTCCGTTATTTAACCGTTCGTCCGTTTTTCTTTTTCGTCGGATTTTCTCGTTATTTTCTCAGATTCGATTTCCGATCGAATTTTTGAATCTGTTTAACTTCTCGCTCGTTTATCAGAATCAGGTGATTCAAGCGCCTAGAGTTTCGTCTCGAAATTCTCTTTCCGTTTAACCTACTCAAACAAGTTTTTTGCTATAGTAAAATTTGACCTAGATCCAGATTAGCAAACGAAGTTTCTTTCTTTCGCCGTTTGACTTTCGTTGCTTCTTTCGAGTTGATTCTTTTTGCAAACCGGAGTTCTTAAGTTGAACTTTCTGGTTGGATCTTTCTTTCGAGTTTTACCTGTGCATTAGTTGAGTACTGATTGTATGCTTGTTTGTTTGCGATAGAGTACCCGGAGTGTGCCGCTTGTTACTTCGACTCGCTAGGTTTTGCGGATCATCAGCAAGGCAAGTAACACTTTGATCATACCCCGTTCATACCCAGTTTTATTGCATTAGATCTATTTCCCTCAAACATTGCATGATTAGGATCTAATTAATCTGTGGGTATTGGGAAGTAGTTGAGGTAGTACCTATTACCTGTTTCATTATCAAACCCTTGGGAGTTACTTCTACGTTGCTTTTATCAATGCCATGCTATGCGTAGACGTGGATTGGGTTCGAGTGATATTCATGACAGATGTGAGATTGTTAATAATGGTTCAACTTAAGGTGGCAACTAAAAACTCACATCTGGGTGGATTGAGGCACCTGGAGAACCCAGTGTTGTCTGTATGTATAAGGTCCGCCACCCAGGCTCAAAGGGATCATAAGATTATTCATGCTAGAAACTTCCGTGTGCAGCCGCAAGCTATTATGGGCTCTAGCATAGCTGAGTAGGTTACAGGATCTCTTGAAGAGGTGGACTAGCAGATGTAGGGGAAAGTAGGTGTACCGGTCCATCCAGAGTAGAGAGTGACTGTTTCTGAAAGACTGTGTCTCGGTCATCCGTTTCTCAAACATCATGCAGTGCGAGAATCAAGCGGAGGCGATCGAGTCTTGTGGGGAAAAGTGCACAAACCTCTGCAGAGTGTACAAACTGATCATGATTAGCCGTGTCCCCGGTTATGGACAACTTGAGTATCTAGTACCTGGATTATCATTTGAATCTCATCACCGTGATACTTTTAATTAATTTTGCTGGGTTAATGATGATACTTAATTGGGATTGAGTTGGAGGTACCTTCTCAATGTTTCAACCACCATGATAGTTAAATAAAATTTATTCCTTTGAAGTAGGATAAAATTTGCTTTTCGCAAAACTGTAACCATAGAGCCTTTCCACCAGCCATATATGCATATAGTATAGCCTTATCATTGTTCATTGCTCTCTATGTGTTACTTTGCCAGCATATTCTATGTGCTGACCCGTTTCCGGGCTGCAACATTTCATGTTGCAGACTTTTCAGACGACGAGTAAGGTGCCTTAGGTCGTGGTCTTATACTCAGTGATGCCGCTGGAGTTGATGGACTCACTTATCTTCCAAGTCTTCCGCTGTTATCGTTTTTAGATGGCCTTAAGCCATGTTTATTCCTAATCTCTTTGGAGATATTCGATGTAATAAGTGTGTGATTGCTACTCTGTTATAAATCCTCCATTTGTACTGTGCGTGTCAGCATTACTGATCCAGGGATGACACTGGTGCATAGCAGCACAGGCCATTTGAGGTCTGGTCGCTACAGATACGAGTGAGAAACTCTCATCGTAGTCAACATCTTGAACTTGTCGAAAACCTTTTTGCGACAATTCTAGCTTCGTAGATAGTGATACTACTATTAGCGTCCGTCTTCCTCTTGACAATCCATTTATTCTCAATTGCTTGCCGATCATCGGGCAAGTCAACCAAAGTCCACACTTTGTTCTCATACATGGATCTCCTCTCAGATTTCATGGCCTCAAGCCATTTTGCGGAATCTGGGCTCACCATCGCTTCTTCATAGTTCGTAGGTTCGTCATGGTCTAGTAACATAACCTCCAGAACAGGATTACCGTACCACTCTGGTGCGGATCTTACTCTGGTTTACCTACGAGGTTTGGTAGTAACTTGATCTGAAGTTACATGATCATCATCATTAACTTCTTCACTAATTGGTGTAGAAGTCACAGGAACAGATTTCTGTGATCCAATAAGGGAGCAGGTACAGTTACCTCATCAAGTTCTACTTTCCTCCCACTCACATCTTTCGAGAGAAACTCCTTCTCTAGAAAGGATCCATACTTAGCAACGAATGTCTTGCCTTCGGATCTGTGATAGAAGGTGTACCCAACTGTCTCATTTGGGTATCCTATGAAGACACATTTCTCCGATTTGGGTTTGAGCTTATCAGGATGAAATTTTTTCACATAAGCATCGCAACCCCAAAATTTTAAGAAACGACAACTTTGGTTTCTTGCCAAACCACAGTTTATAAGGCGTCGTCTCAATGGATTTTGATGGTGCCCTATTTAACGTGAATGTAGCTGTCTCTAATGCATAACCCAAAACGATAGTGGTAAATTGGTAAGAGACATCATAGATTGCACTATATCCAATAAAGTACGGTTATGACGTTCGGACACACCATTACACTGTGGTGTTCCAGGTGGCGTGAGTAGTGAAACTATTTCACATTGTTTTAACTGAAGGCCAAACTCGTAACTCAAATATTTTACCTCTGCGATCATATCGTAGAAACTTTTATTTTATTGTTACGATGATTCTCCACTTCACTCTGAAATTCTTTGAACTTTTCAAATGTTTCAGACTTTGTGTTTCATCAAGTAGATATACCCATATCTACTCAAATCATCTGTGAAGGTCAGAAAATAATGATACCTGCTACGAGCCTCAATATTCATTGGACCACATACATCTGCATGTATGATTTCCAACAAATCTGTTGCTCTCTCCATAGTTCCGGAGAACGGCGTTTTAGTCATCTTGCCCATGAGGCACGGTTCGCAAGCATCAAGTGATTCATAATCAAGTGATTCCAAAATCCCATCAGTATGGAGTTTCTTCATGCGCTTTACACCAATATGACCTAAACGGCAGTACCACAAATAAGTTGCACTATCATTATTAACTTTGCATCTTTTGGCTTCAATATTATGAATATGTGTATCACTACGATCGAGATCCAACAAACCATTTTCGTTGGTGTGTATGACCATAAAGGTTTCATTCATGTAAACAGAACAACAATTGTTCTCTAACTTAAATGAATAACCGTATTGCAATAAACATGATCAGATCATATTCATGCTCAACGCAAACACCAAATAACACTTATTTAGTTTCAACACTAATCCCGAAAGTACAGGGAGTGTGCGATGATGATCATATCAATCTTGGAACTACTTCCAACACACATCGTCACCTCGCCTTTTACTAGTCTCTGTTTATTCTGCAACTCCCGTTTTCGAGTTACTACTCTTTAGCAACTGAACCAGTATCAATTACCGAGGGGTTGCTATAAACACTAGTAAAGTACACATCAATAATCTATATATCAAATATACCTTTGTTCACTTTTACTAGTCTCTGTTTATTCTGCAACTCCCGTTTCGAGTTACTACTCTTAGCAACTGAACCAGTATCAATTACCGAGGGATTGCTATAAACACTAGTAAAGTACACATCAATAATCTGTATATCAAATATACCTTTGTTCACTTTGCCATCCTTCTTATCCACCAAATAGTTGGGGTAGTTCCGCTTCCAGTGACCAGTCCCTTTGCAGTAGAAGCACTTAGTCTCAGGCTTAGGACCAGACTTAGGCTTCTTCACTTGAGCAGCAACTTGCTTGCCGTTCTTTTTGAAGTTCCCCTTTTCCCTTTGCCCTTTTCTTGAAACTAGCGGTCTCGTCAACCATCAACACTTGAAGTGGTCTCGTCAACCATCAACACTTGATGTTTTTCTTGATTTCTACCTTCGTCGATTTCAGCATCACGAAGAGCTCGGGAATTACTTTCGTCATCCCTTGCATACCATAGTTCATCACGAAGTTCTACTAACTTGGTGATGGTGACTAGAGAATTCTGTCAATCACTATTTTATCTGGAAGATAAACTCCCACTTGATTCAAGCGATTGTAGTACCCAGACAATCTGAGCACATGCTCACTAGTTGAGCGATTCTCCTCCATCTTTTTGCTATAGAACTTGTTGGAGATTTCATATCTCACAACTCGGGTATTTGCTTGAAATATTAACTTCAACTCCTGGAACATCTCATATGGTCCATGACGTTCAAAATGTCTTTGAAGTCCCGATTCTAAGCCGTTAAGCATGGTGCACTAAACTATCAAGTAGTCATCATATTGAGCTAGCCAAACATTCATAACGTCTGCATCTGCTCCTGCAATAGGTCTGTCACCTAGCGGTGCATCAAGGACATAATTTTTCTGTGCAGCAATGAGGATAATCCTCAGATCACGGATCCAATCCGCATCTTTGCTACTAACATCTTTCAACATAATTTTTCTCTAGGACCAAAAAATAAACACAGGGAAGAAACAACGCGAGCTATTGATCTACAACATAATTTGCAAAATACTATCAGGACTAAGTTCATGATAAATTTAAGTTCAATTAATCATATTACTTAAAACTCCCACTTAGATAGACATCTCTCTAATCATCTAAGTGATTACGTGATCCAAAGCAACTAAACCATGTCCGATTAACACGTGAGATGGAGTAGTTTCAATGGTGAACATCACTATGTTGATCATATCTACTATATGATTCACGCTCGACCTTTCGGTCTCTGTGTTCCGAGGCCATATCTGTATATGCTAGGCTCGTCAAGTTTAACCTGAGTATTCCGCGTGTGCAACTGTTTTGCACCCGTTGTATTTGAACGTAGAGCCTATCACACCCGATTAACACGTGGTGTCTCAGCACGAAGAACTTTTGCAACGGTGCATACTCAGGGAGAACACTTTTATCTTGAAATTTAGTGAGAGATCATCTTATAATGCTACCGTCAATCAAAGCAAGATAAGATGCATAAAGGATTAACATCACATGCAATCAATATAAGTGATATGATATGGCAATCATCATCTTGTGCTTGTGATCTCCATCTCCGAAGCACCGTCATGATCACCATCGTCACCGGCGCGACACCTTGATCTCCATCGTAGCATCGTTGTCGTCTCGCCAACTTATTGCTTTTACGACTATCGCTACCGCTTAGTGATAAAGTAAAACTATTACATGGCGATTGCATCTCATACAATAAAGCGACAACCATATGGCTCCTGCCAGTTGCCGATAACTCGGTTACAAAACATGATCATCTCATACAACACATTATATCACATCATGTCTTGACCATATCACATCACAACATGCCCTGCAAAAACAAGTTAGACGTCCTCTACTTTGTTGTTGCAAGTTTTACGTGGCTGCTACGGGCTTAGCAAGAACCGTTCTTACCTACGCATCAAAACCACAACGATAGTTTGTCAAGTTGGTGCTGTTTTAACCTTCGCAAGGACCGGGCGTAGCCACACTCGGTTCAACTAAAGTGAGAGAGACAGACACCCGCCAGTCACCTTTAAGCAACGAGTGCTCCGAACGGTGAAACCAGTCTCGCGTAAGCGTACGCGTAATGTCGGTCCGGGCCGCTTCATCTCACAATACCGCTGAACCAAAGTATGACATGCTGGTAAGCAGTATGACTTATATCGCCCACAACTCACTTGTGTTCTACTCGTGCATAGCATCAACGCATAAAACCAGGCTCGGATGCCACTATTGGGGAACGTAGTAATTTCAAAAATTTCCTACGCACACGCAAGATCATGGTGATGCATAGCAACAAGAGGGGAGAGTGTTGTCCGTCCACGTACCCTCGTAGACCGACAGCGGAAGCGTTATCACAACGCGGTTGATGTAGTCGTACGTCTTCACGATCCGACCGATCAAGTACCGAACGTACGGCACCTCCGAGTTCTACACACGTTCAGCTCGATGACGTCCCTCGAACTCCGATCCAGCCGAGTGTTGAGGGAGAGTTTCGTCAGCACGACGGCGTGGTGACGATGATGATGTCCCACCGACGCAGGGCTTCGCCTAAGCTCCGCAACGGTATTATCGAGGTGTAATTTGGTGGAGGGGGGCACCGCACACGGCTAAGAGA
The DNA here is from genome assembly GCF_018294505.1 of Triticum aestivum. Lineage (NCBI taxonomy): Eukaryota > Viridiplantae > Streptophyta > Magnoliopsida > Poales > Poaceae > Triticum > Triticum aestivum. The sequence goes on along the minus strand of NC_057796.1, from coordinate 399,742,721 downwards.
TCTCAAGGATCAATTGTTGTGTCTCTGGGGTGCCCCCCTGCCCCCGTATATAAAGGAGCAAGGGATGAGGAGGCCGGCCCTAGGAGGGGGCACACCAAGTGTGGAGTCCTACTAGGACTCCCTAGTCCTAGTAGGATTCCACCTCCCATATGGAATAGGAAAAGAGGAAGGGAAAACGAGAAGTAAGGAAGGGGGCGCCCCCCTTCCCTAGTCCAATTCGGACCAGACCAAGGGGAGGGGTGCGGCCACCCTTGAGGCCCTTTTCCTTCTTTCCCGTATGGCCCAATAAGGCCCAATACGTATTCCCGTAACTCTCCGGTACTCCGAAAAATACCCGAATCACTCGGAACCTTTCCGAATTCCGAATATAGTCGTCCAATATATCGATCTTTACGTCTCGGCCATTTCGAGACTCCTCGTCATGTCCCCGATCTCATCCGGGACTCCGAACTCCTTCGGTACATCAAAACTCAATAAAACTGTCATCGTAACGTTAAGCGTGCGGACCCTACGGGTTCGAGAACTATGTAGACATGACCGAGACACGTCTCCGGTCAATAACCAATAGCGGGACCTGGATGCCCATATTGGCTCCCACATATTCTACGAAGATCTTTAGCGGTCAGACCGCATAACAACATACGTTGTTCCCTTTGTCACCGGTATGTTACTTGCCTGAGATTTGATCGTCGGTATCTCGATACCTAGTTCAATCTCGTTACCGGCAAGTCTCTTTACTCGTTCCGTAACACATCATCCCGCAACTAACTCATTAGTCACAATGCTTGCAAGGCTTATAGTGATGTGCATTACCGAGTGGGCCCAGAGATACCTCTCCGACAATTGGAGTGACAAATCCTAATCTCGAAATACGCCAACCCAACAAGTACCTTTGGAGACACCTGTAGAGCACCTTTATAATCACCCATTTACGTTGTGTCGTTTGGTAGCACACAAAGTGTTCCTCCGGTAAACGGGAGTTGCATAATCTCATAGTCATAGGAACATGTATAAGTCATGAAGAAAGCAATAGCAACATACTAAACGATCGAGTGCTAAGCTAACGGAATGGGTCAAGTCAATCACGTCATTCTCCTAATGAGGTGATCCCGTTAATCAAATGACAACTCATGTCTATGGCTAGGAAACATAACCATCTTTGATTAACGAGCTAGTCAAGTAGAGGCATACTAGTGACACTCTGTTTGTCTATGTATTCACACATGTATTATGTTTCCGGTTAATACAATTCTAGCATGAATAATAAACATTTATCATGATATAAGGAAATAAATAATACTTTATTATTGCCTCTAGGGCATATTTCCTTCATAATGTAATGCGAGGGATAAGGGTTTGTGATGGGTACTTGGTGTGTTGACTTTTGCGTGGACTCCCCGGCAACGGCGCCAGAAATCCTTCTTGCTACCTCTTGAGCACTGCATTGGTTTTTCCCTTGAAGAGGAGAGGGTGATGCAGTAGGTAGCGTAAGTATTTCCCGGAGTTTTTGAGAACCAAGGTATCAATCCAGTAGGAGGCTACGCTCGAGTCCCACGCACCTACACAAAACAAATAAGAACCTCGCAACCAACGCGATAAAGGGGTCTTCAATCCGTTCACGGTCACTTACGAGAGTGAGATCTGATAGATATGATAAGATAATATTTTTGGTATTTTTATGATAAAGACTAAAAGTAAAGAAAGCAAAATAAACGGCGCCAGAAATAGCTTGTTGGCGGGAGATTAATATGATGGAAAATAGACCCGGGGGCCATAGGTTTCACTAGTGGCTTCTCTCAAGAGCATAAGTATTACGGTGGGTGAACAAACTACTTTCGAGCAATTGATAGAATTGAGCATAGTTATGAGAATATCTAGGTATGATCATGTATATAGGCATCACGTCCGCGACAAGTAGACCGACTCCTGCCTGCATCTACTACTATTACTCCACACATCGACCGCTATCCAGCATGCATCTAGAGTATTAAGTTCATAAGAACAGAGTAACGCTTTAAGCAAGATGACATGATGTAGAGGGATAAACTCATGCAATATGATATAAAACCCATCTTGTTATCCTCGATGGCAACAATACAATACGTGCCTTGCTGCCCCTGCTGTCATTGGGAAAGGACACCGCAAGATTGAACCCAAAGCTAAGCACTTCTCTCATTGCAAGAAAGATCAATCTAGTAGGCCAAACCAAAATGATAATTCGAAGAGACTTGCAAAGATAACCAATCATACATAAAAGAATTCAGAGAAGATTCAAATATTGTTCATAGATAAACTTGATCATAAACCCACAATTCATCGGTCCCGACAAACACACCGCAAAAGAAGATTACATCGAATAGATCTCCACGAGAATCGTGGAGAACTTTGTATTGAGATCCAAAGAGAGAGAAGAAGCCATCTAGCCACTAACTATGGACCCGAAGGTCTAAGGTAAACTACTCACACATCATCAGAGAGGCTATTGTGTTGATGTAGAAGCCCTCCATGATCAATGCCCCCTTCGGCAGGGCGCCGGAAAAGGCCCCAAGATGGGATCTCACGGGTATAGAAGGTTGCGGCGGTGGAATTAGGTTTTCATGGATGCCTCTGATGGTTTGGGGGTACGTAGGTATATATAGGACGAAGAAGTACGTCGGTGGAGCAACATGGGCCCCACGAGGGTGGAGGGCGCGCCTGGGGGGTAGGCGCGCCCCCCTACCTCGTGCTCTCCTTGTTGATTTCTTGACGTAGACTCCAAGTCCTCTGGATCACGTTTGTTCCGAAAATCACGTTCCCGATGGTTTCATTCCGTTTGGACTCCGTTTGATATTCTTTTTCTACGAAACACTGAAATAGGCAAAAAAAACAGCAATTTGGGCTGGGCCTCCTGTTAATAGGTTAGTCCCAAAAATAATATAAAAGTGTATAATAAAGCCCATTAAACATCCAAAACAGAATATAATATAGCATGGAACAATAAAAAATTATAGATACGTCGGAGACGTATCAGCAGGCAAGAGTCGGTCTACTAATCTTGGGCGTGATGCCTATATACATGATCATTGCCTTGGATATCGTCGTAATTATTTGCTCTTCTATCAATTGCGCAACAGTAATTTTGTTTACCCACCGTATGCTATTTTCTCGAGAGAAGCCACTAGTGAAATCTACGGCCCCTCTATTATTCCAAAAACCCAAAAATACCTTGCTGCACTTTTTCTTTCTTTCTTTATTTTTTGTGTTTTTGTCAGATCTATTTATCCAATCTCATACAATTTAATCTGTCTCAATATCGAGGAGGGATTGACAACCCTTCTTACGCGCTGGGTTGCAAGTATTTGTTCCTTGTGTGCAGGTACCGTTTACATAATGTTGCTTGGTTCTCCTACTGGATTGATAATCTTGGTTTCATAACTGAGGGAAATACTTACTGTTGCTATGCTGGATCATCCTCTCCTCTTCGGGGAAATACCAACGCAGATACAAGCAATCACATCCCCAACCAATGGCATCAGAAACCCCAAATGTTAGCCCATCAATCAAGTACACAAACATAATAGTACAAAGAAAATGATGAATCGAACGCCCCCACCAACATGCTGGTCGACGCGAGATCGAGTCGGATGCTGATGGACTTACCTGGCTAGGTTCTTTACCCAAAATGATGCACACAAAGCAAAATTGGCGGAGTCGACCATAACATCCAAAGGGACCAAGCAAACCGACTAGGTTATCCAGGGGAAGAACGCGATTCGAGAATACATGGGGCAACATGAACACAAAGCATGCTATCCTAGCTTTTGGACCTAGTGGCGTCAAAAACCCTGGAAAGTATTCAAAAGCACGCTAGCTATCCAGGCTCTATGACGACGAAAACAGGGTGGACGAAGCCCCTCTGGATTCGGATTAGATAGGGGATGAACCCAACCAATGGCACTGAGACTCGAAACGTCAGTCCAAGACTCAAGATACCTCCCGCGATGAATTCCCCCGCTGATAGTATCGAAAAAGGCCTCCAAATTGAACGCAAGGTGGTGACGGTAGAAACTTCTTTGATAAATCTTTCTGCATGTTTCGAGAGAATATAAAGGCATGGGGCCGAGAGGCGGTGGAAGAGTGACCTAGGGCCTCCACATGGCCAAGCCCTTTGTCCATGTGGCCACACCGCGTGGGATCCACAGGATTGCCCTCTGTTGGTTCCCATGCCCCTGGTTCTGTTCTGACTTGAAACTTCACAACATATTTTTCCTATTTTTTGGTCCCCGAAAAGATATTTTTTTGCAAATGCATAAGTGTGACGCCCAGATAATTAAGCTACAGTAACCTCCTGTTAATGATGCCAGGTCATCACTCTTACTGTTGCTAATCCTCACTTGATCCAAGTCACTGTTCAATTTCATATTCAAATCCAAAGTCAAAAATTCAAATTTGTCAAACTTCAAAACTAAAATGTTCAAAGTGTTGCAGATATTCCATAACAAATTATGGTGGTGACCCAACACTTTTGTGAAGTGTCTAAATCCTTTTTTATTATAACAATGGCTTAAACAATCATTTAAATGCCTTTTCATTTATGAAAAATTTCAAAGAAACTCGAAAGCCTCCCAAACTTTTTGAAGAAAAGTTTTAAAAATATATATAATAAATAAATAAATTAGCTAATCAATTAACTTAACTAATCTTGTTTAATTAAACTAAACCTAATTAGCTTAATTAGTTCAGTTAGTTAATTAGTTAGAAGTCAATGACAAGGGGGCCCACAGCTGTTGACCAGTCAACAGTTGAACTGGTCAATTGGGCCCACTGTCAGCCTCTGGTGGCCCTGCTGGGTGCATTCTGCTGGGTGCATTCTGCTGGGTGCACATAGCAAATTCACCTTTTATTTCGAATTAACAATAATTTCAGAATATTGCTAAAACTTCGAAAAATCATAGGAAATTAACCGTAAGTCAGATGAAAAAGTTTTATACATGAAAGTTGCTCAGAACAACGAGACGGATCCGGATACGCAGTCCATTCGTCCGCCACATGTCCCTAGCATAGTGAACTTGCAACCTTTCCCCTCCCGTTCGTCTGTCCGAAAATGCCTAACTCCGGGAAAACTTTCCCGGATGTTTCCCCCTTCACCTGTATCGTGTAGCATCGCGTTAGAACACGCCTAGTGCTTCTTATTGTCTTGTAATGCATCTGTGTGCCTTATATTTACTGTTTCTTCCCCCTCTTCTTCTCTCTGGTAGACCCCGAGACGGCTGCCGATGCCGCTGTGATCGACTACGTCAACGACGACCCCTTCTTCCCTTTCAGCGGAGCTTCCAGGCAAGCCCCCCCTTTGATCATCCCGGTATCGCCCATTCCATTCTCTCATGCTTGCATTAGATTTTGCTACTGTTATTGATTGCTCCTATTCTGATGCATAGCCTGCTTTTGTAACCTGCTTATTGTTACTTACCTGCTTATCCTAAACTGCTTAGTATAGGTTGGTTAGTGATCCATCAGTGACCCCCACCTTTTCCTTGTTGCCCCTGCTTCATCTTCGACGACTCGATCAACGTGATCGATGACCAGAGCCTGACACCTCACATCACATCACGCCCCTTTAGTTGCTCGACTCTGCAGAGCTACTATTGAGTGCCGAGGGTGATCCCTCATAACGCACTCCTGATGATAATTCTGTAGTGTAGCTATTCGGTCGTGGTCATCGAGGGTGATTTCCTCTTTCACCATTCCTGATACGGCTCTGTCGTGCAACACCTCAAGTGTGAACCTCGAGGGTGGTCCCTCTTACGTTCACCTTGATGATTACATTGAGTGGAATCCACCGGGGGTGATTCCTCGGGTTTTCCCCTTGATGTTTGGACACACGGTTACCGAGACTTTACTTGAGACCTTTGTTTAAGTCGGGTCGGCCCTGAGGTGTACCCGCGAGTTGATGTGAAAGTCGGGCGGGCCCGTTGAGCACCCGCGAGTTTTCGACATGGCACGGCCGGGCAGTCTGGGCCCTTGCCGTAAGTCCATGAGACGGGGCGACGGGGTCACATTATCGTGAGTCTCCGCTCGTCTCCGCGAGCCCCCAATGCACTAACAGGTTTGGGTATTTGTTCTGAGTTGGCCTCTGGCCTTTACGCACTAACCACCACACGAGAATAGATATGGGCCTCGACGTCGCAGTATCAGTCAAAGCTTTGTCAGACGTCCAGTTCAGCACTGCGGCACGGTCGGATCGTGCTGGCCATCCGAGGCGGTGCTGGTATCCACCCTGCTCGCAACGACCCGGAGTGCAACGGGCGATGGGCCCAAGACCTCGGGGCACTTAGGATGTAGACCGGCGGGGACCTCTCTGCTGTGCCTAGGTAGGGCTACGACGTGTTGATCTTCCGAGGCTGGGCATTGACCCCAGAAAGGTGTGTCCGACCAGAGTGATCAAGCGTGTTGGGTAACATGGTGCACCCCTCCCCTGCAGGGAAGATATATATTCGAATACCGTGTCTGATGACCCACAAGTATAGGGGATCTATCATAGTCCTTTCGATAAGTAAGAGTGTCGAACCCAATGAGGAGCAGAAGGAAATGATAAGCGGTTTTCAGCAAGGTATTCTCTGCAAGCACTGAAATTATAGGTAACAGATAGTTTTGTGATAAGATAATTTGTAACGAGCAACAAGTAATAAAAGTAAATAAAGTGCAGCAAGGTGGCCCAATCCTTTTTGTAGCAAAGGACAAGCCTGGACAAACTCTTATATAGAGAAAAGCGCTCCCGAGGACACATGGGAATTATCGTCAAGCTAGTTTTCATCACGTTCATATGATTCGCGTTCGGTACTTTGATAATTTGATATGTGGGTGGACCGGTGCTTGGGTGATGTCCTTACTTGGACAAGCATCCCACTTATGATTAACTCCTATTGCAAGCATCCGCAACTACAAAAGAAGTATTAAGGTAAACCTAACCATAGCATGAAACATATGGATCCAAATCAGCCCCTTACGAAGCAACGCATAAACTAGGGTTTTAGCTTCTGTCACTCTAGCAACCCATGATCTACTTATTACTTCCCAATGCCTTCCTATAGGCCCAAATAATGGTGAAGTGTCATGTAGTCGACGTTCACATGACACCACTAGAGGAGAGACAACATACATCTCATCAAAATATCGAACGAATACCAAATTCACATGACTACTAATAGCAAGACTTCTCCCATGTCCTCAGGAACAAACGTAACTACTCACAAAGCATATTCATGTTCATAATCAGAGGAGTATTAATATGCATAAAGGATCTGAACATATGATCTTCCACCAAATAAACCAACTAGCATCAACTACAAGGAGTAATCAACACTACTAGCAACCTACAAGTAGCAATGTTTGACTTAGAGATAAGAATTGGATACAAGAGATGAACTAGGGTTTGAGAGGAGATGGTGCTGGTGAAGATGTTGATGGAGATTGGCCCCCTCCCTATGAGAGGAGCGTTGGTGATGACGATGGCGATGATTTTCCCCTCCCGGAGGGAAGTGTCCCCGGCAGAATAGCTCCGCCAGAGCCCTAGATTGGTTCCTCCAAGGTTCCGCCTCGTGGCGGCGGAGTCTCGTCCCAAAAGCTTGCTTATTATTTTTCTTCGGACGAAAGACTTCATATAGCAGAAGATGGCCACCGGAGGGCCAATAGGGGGCCCACGAGGCAGGGGGCGCGCCTAGGGAGGTAGGGCGCGCCCCCCACCCTCGTGGCCAGGGTGTGGGCCCCCTATGGTATTTCTTCCGCTCAGTATTTTTTATTATTTCCAAAAATAACTTCCGTGGAGTTTCATGACTTTTGGAATTGTGCAGAATAGGTCTCTAATATTTGCTCCTTTTCTAGCCCAGAATTCCAGCTGCCGGCATTCCCCCTCCTTATGTAAACCTTGTAAAATAAGAGATAATAGGCATAAGTATTGTGAAATAATGTGTAGTAACAACCCATAATGCAATAAATATCAATATAAAAGCATGATGCAAAATGGACGTATCAACTCCCCCAAGCTTAGACCTCGCTTGTCCTCAAGCGGAAGCCGATAACGATAAATATGTCCACATGTTTAGAGATAGATGTGTCGATAAAATAAAATATGGACATGAGGGCATCATGATTATTCTTATAACAGCAACATATATGTATATTGTCATATGATTTCTTATGCTCAAGTAAAAATCTATTCACAATGTCAAGTATGTCAGAAACTTTATCGAGAACTAACAAACTATAATCTCAGTCATTGAAGCAATTGCAATTTATCATAACATCAGAAAGAGTCTATGTCAGAGCTTTTCAGCAAGTCCACATACTCAACTATCATTTAGTCTTTCACAATTGCTAACACTCACGCAATACTTGTGGTTACGGAGTTTTAATTGGACACAGAGAAAGATAGGGGCTTATAGTTTCGCCTGCCAACCTTTTACCTCAAGGGTAATGTCAACAATAGTAGTTCATGCTAACTTACATCCAATTAGATATATATATATATATCAGGATCTTTCCCACACACTGTGCTTGCCAAAGGATAAAATGTAAAAAGGAAAGGTGAAAATCACCATGACTCTTGCATAAGGTAGAAGATAAAAGTAAAAGATAGGCCCTTCGCAGTGGGAAGCAAAGGTTGCCATGTGCTTTCAGGGTTGGATGCACAAAATCTTAATGCGAAAGAACGTCACTTTATATTGCCACTTGTGATGTGAACCTTTATTATGCAGTGCATCGCTTTTATTTCTTCCACATCACAAGATCGTATAACGCTTATTTCCTCCACACTAATCAATCATACATATTTAGAGAGGAATTTTTATTGCTTGCACCGATGACAACTTACTTGAGGGATCTTACTCAATCCATAGGTAGGTATGGCGGACTCTAATGGCAAAACTGGGTTTAAGGGTATTTGGAAGCACAAGTACTATCTCTACTTGGTGCAAAGAATTTGGCTAGCATGAGGGAGAAAGGCAAGCTCAACATGTTAGATGATCCATGACAATATACTTTATCTCAGATATAAGAAAACATAACCCATTACGTTGTCTTCCTTGTCCAACATCAACTCTTTAGCATGTCATATTTTAATGAGTGCTCACAATCATAAAAGATGTCCAAGATAGTATATTTATATGTGAAACCTCTCTTTCTTTATTACTTCCTATTAATTGCAACGATGACCAAAGTTATGTTACTCAACTCTCAAAAACTTTTAATCATCATACTCTTTCTATGTGAAGTCATTACCTTCCATAAGATTAATATGATCTCTTTTTATTTCTTTTTATTCTTTCTCTTTCTTTTATTCCCTCGAGATCATAGCAAAAATAATCAAGCCCTTGACTCAACATTAATCTTTATTATATAGCTCACGGACTCGATTACATAAAGGGATCATAAAGCAAGACTCAAAACTAAATCATACTAAAGCTTTATTCTACTAGATCAAGATACTACTAAAAGGATCGAACTAAGAAAAACGGTAAAGATAGAGATGTGATGGTGATACGATACCGGGGCACCTCCCCCAAGCTTGGCAGTTGCCAAGGGGAGTGCCCATACCCATATGATTATATCTCCTTTGCTGGTGAAGGGGTTGTTGATGATGAAGGCTTGTCGTCCATCTTCCAAGGTATAGGCTCACCATCATAGAAGGATGATCGAGTCTCCGGGATCCTTAAATCTGCAGCCAAACTCATCCTCTTGAATCTATATTCATACTCACAGTTTTTGTTTTGCAGGTCATAGATTTGGGCTTGGAGATGCTCGATCTTCTCGTGAAGCTTGAAGATGGTTTCCCCAATGTTAATTGCATCCAGCTTGTGGTTGTTGGTGAACTCCGCGATCATCATGTGATTGGGGTCAAGTCCACGCTCCACCATCTCCTGGCACTTGAAAACTTGTTGCTCCATTGCCTCGAGCCTTGTCTCCACGTTTCCGGTCCACCTTGGTCCCTCAACATCGCGGATGTGCAGCACCCCCTCATGCATCTCAATGGTTTGAGGGTGTTGCAGCACCTCCGCGAGGTAGGGGTTGATGGCCTTCTTGAAGAACTTGTCCTTTGGGCGCTTGGAGACGTCATGATGATCTAGATCTGTCAGGAAAACGGCTCAAAACGAAAACAGAGGATATTTGCATGATACAGGAGTCAAAACCTTCGGGAGATTCTATAATGAATTTTTGCAGACCAAAATACGTATCATGCAAGAAAACGGAGTCCAGAGAGCGCACGAGGTGCCCACGAGGCAGGGGGCATGCCCAGGGGGTAGGGCGCGCCCTCCACCCTCGTGGAGCCCACGTGTCCTTCCCGGACTGCGTCTCATTTTTCTATTTTTCTAAACATTCCAAAACGGAGAAAAATTGCCATTAGAACTGTTTTGGAGTCGGTTTACTTACCGTACCACATACCTATTCCTTTTCGGAGTCTGAAACGTTCTGGAAAGTGTCCCTTATGTATTCTTCCGGGGCTACGGTTTCAATAACATTGGTTTCAACATTTATAGGATTACCTGAGATATAATGTTTGATTCTTTGACCGTTCACCACCTTCGGATATGTGCCTTCGAAGTTGTTGATTTTTATGGCACCGGAACGATAGACCTCCTTGATAACGTAAGGACCTTCCCATTTAGAGAGAAGTTTTCCTGCAAAAATCTTAAACGAGAGTTGTATAATAATACATAATCACCTACATTAAACTCACGCTTTTGTATTCTTTTGTCATGCCATCTTTTAACTTTTTCTTTAAACAGTTTGGCATTTTCATAGGCTTGGGTTCTCCATTCATCAAGTGAGCTAATGTCAAATAACCTCTTCTCACTGGCAAGTTCGAAATCATAATTGAGCTCTTTAATGGCCCAATATGCCTTATGTTCTAGTTTGAGAGGTAAGTGACATGCTTTTCCATAAACCATTTTATATGGAGACATACCCATAGGATTTTTATATGCAGTTCTATAGGCCCATAATGCATCATCAAGTTTCTTGGACCAATTCTTTCTAGATCTATTAACAGTCTTTTGCAAAATTAATTTGAGCTCTCTATTACTCAATTCTACTTGACCACTAGACTGTGCGTGATAAGGAAATGCAATTCTATGACTAACATCATACTTAGCAAGCATTTTACGAAAGCACCATGAATAAAATGTGAACCACCATCAGTCATTAAATATCTAGGGACTCCAAACCTCGAAAAATAACTTCTTTAAGCATCTTAATAGAAGTGTTATGATCAGCACTACTAGTTGGAATAGCTTCTACCCACTTAGTAACGTAATCAACAGCAACTAAAATATGAGTATACCCATTAGAGGCAGGAAACGGTCCCATATAATCAAAGCCCCAAACATCAAATGGTTCAATAACAAGTGAATAATTCATAGGCATTTCTTGACGTCTACTAATATTACCAATTCTTTGACATTCATCACAAGATAAGACAAACTTACGGGCATCCTTGAAGAGAGTAGGCCAATAAAAACCGGATTGCAATACCTTATGTGCAGTTCTATCTCCAGCGTGGTGTCCTCCATAAGCCTCGGAGTGACACTTGCGTAGGATCTGTTCCTGTTCATGCTCAGGTACACAACGTCTAATAACACCATCTACTCCTTCTTTATAAAGATGTGGGTCATCCCAAAAGTAATGTCTCAAATCATAGAAAAACTTTTTCTTTTGCTGGTATGTGAAACTAGGTGGTATAAATTTAGCAACAATGTAATTAGCATAATCAGCATACCATGGAGCAGTACGAGAAGCATTTATGACATTTAATTGTTCATCAGGAAAGCTATCATCAATAGGTAGTGGGTCATCAAGAACATTTTCTAACCTAGACAAGTTGTCTGCAACGGGGTTCTCAGCTCCCTTTCTATCAATAATATGCAAATCAAATTCTTGTAGCAAGAGAACCCATCTAATAAGTCTAGGTTTAGCATCTTTCTTTTCCATAAGGTATTTAATAGCAGCATGATCCGTGTGAATAGTTACTTTAGAATCAACAATATAAGGTCTGAACTTATCACAAGCAAATACAACTGCTAAGAATTCTTTTTCAGTAGTAGCATAATTTCTCTGGGCATTGTCTAGAGTTTTACTAGCATATTGAATAACATTTAATTTCTTATCAACTCTTTGCCCTAGAACAGCACCTACAGCATAATCACTAGCATCACACATAATTTCAAAGGGTAAATTCCAATCAGGTGGCTGAACAATAGGTGCAGAAATCAATGCTTTCTTAAGTATTTCAAATGCTTCTACACAATCATCATCAAAGACAAATGGTATATATTTTTGTAATAAATTAGTCAGAGGCCGAGAAATTTTTGAGAAGTCCTTAATGAACCTCCTATAAAATCCGGCGTGACCAAGGAAACTTCTTATATCTTTGATGTCCTTGGGACATGGCATCTTTTCAATAGCATCAACTTTAGCTTTATCAACTTCAATGCCCCTTTCAGAGATTTTGTGCCCCAAGACAATACCTTCATTAACCATAAAGTGACACTTCTCCCAATTCAAGACAAGGTTAGTTTCTTCACATCTCTGCAAAACTCGATCGAGGTTGCTCAAGCAATCATCAAAAGAGGATCCATAACTGGAGAAATCGTCCATGAAAACCTCACAAATCTTTTCACAAAAATCAGAGAATATAGCCATCATGCATCTTTGAAAGGTAGCAGGTGCATTACATAAACCAAAAGGCATACGTCTATAAGCAAAAGTACCGAAAGGACAAGTAAATGTGGTCTTAGCTTGATCATCAGCTGACACAGGTATTTGAGAGAAACCAGAATAACCATCTAGAAAGCAAAAATGTGTATGTTTGGATAATATTTCTAGGATTTGATCAATAAAAGGTAAGGGGTAATGATCTTTTTAGTAGCTTTATTTAATTTGCGGAAATCAATTACCATCCTATAACCTGTAATAATTCTTTGCGGAATCAATTCATCTTTATCAGTAGGAACGACAGTAATACCCCCCTTCTTAGGGACAAAATGGACAGGACTTACCCACTGACTATCAACAACGGGATAGGTTATACCTGCCTCAAGGAGCTTTAATATTTCCTTTCTTACCACTTCTTTCATTTTAGGATTCAGCCGTCGTTGATGACCATAACTGGTTTGGCGTCTTTCTCCAAGTTTATTTTGTGTTGACATAGAGTGGGACTAATGCCCTTAAGATCATCAAGAGTATATCCAATAGCAGCACGGTGCTTCTTCAGAGTTTACAATAATTTTTCTTCCTCCTCTGAAAGGCTAGCACTAATAATAAAAGGATATATCTTCGTTTCATCAAGATAAGCATATTTAAGAGTATCAGGCAATGGTTTAAGCTCAAACACGGGATCACCCTTGGGTGGAGGAGGATCCCCTAGGATTTCAACAGGCAAGTTCTGTTTCAGAATAGGTCCCTGTTTAAATAACACTTCATCTATTTCCCTTCTTTCATTCATAAACATATCATTTTCATGATCTAGCAAATATTGTTCTAAAGGATCACTAGGAGACACGGCAATAGAAGCAAGACGAATAATTTCATCTTTACTAGGCAATTCCTCTTCACGGTGTTGTCTACGAAATTTAGAGAAATTAAACTCAAGAGACATATCACCCAAACCAATAGTAACAACATCCTTTTCGCAGTCTATCTTAGCATTAACAGTGTTCAAGAAGGGTCTACCAAATATAATGGGACAAAAGCTATCTTGTGGGGAACCAAGAACAAGAAAATTAGCAGGATATTTAGTTTTCCCACACAAGACTTCAATATCTCTTACAATTCCCATGGGTGAAATAGTATCTCTATTGGCAAGCTTAATTGTAACGTCAATTTCTTCTTACTCAATAGGTGCAATGTCATGCATAATTTCTTTGTATAAGTCAATAGGTATTGCACTAGCACTAGCACCCATATCACACAAGCCATGATAACAATGATCTCCTATTTTAACAGAAATGACAGGCATGCCTACCACAGGTCTATGTTTATCTTTAGCACAAGGTTTAGCAATTCTAGGAGTTTCATCACAGAAATAAATAACATGCCCATCAATATTATCAGCCAAGAGATCTTTAACAATAGCAATATTAGGTTCAAATTTAACTTTCTCAGGAGGTGTATATATTCTAATATTGCTTTTACGAACCACAGTTGAAGCTTTAGCATGATCTTTTATCCTTACAGGGAAAGGTGGTTTCTTAACATAAGCAGTAGGAACAATAGGACCATTATAAGCGATAGTCTTTTCTTCAACTTTAATAGGCGCAGCTACTTTTAGTTCTATGGGAGGATGATATTTAAACCACTTCTCCTTAGGGAGATCAACATGAGTAGCAAAAGATTCACAGAAAAAAGCTACTATCTCAGAGTCAAGTCCATATTTAGTGCTAAAGTTACGGAAAACATCGGTATCCATAAAAGATTTAACACAATCAAACTTAGGTGTCATACCTGACTCCTTACCTTCGTCGAGATCCCATGCGTTTAATTCTTTCCAATAAATCCCATTTGAATTCAATAGTCTTCACCATAAAAGAGCCAGCACAAGAAGTATCGAGCATGGTGCGATTGTTATCAGAAAGCCGAACATTAATTTTTTGAATAATCATTTCTCTTGAGAGCTCATGATTGGGGCATGAATATAACATTGACTTAAGCCTCCCCCAAGCTTGAGCGATGCTTTCTCCTTCGCGAGGCCAAAAATTATATATATAATTACAATCACGATGAACAAGATGCATAGGATAAAACTTCTGATGAAATTCCAATTTCAATCGTTTGTAGTTCCATGATCCCATATCATCACATAGCCTATATACCATGTCAATGCATCTCCCTTCAAAGATAAAGGGAAGACCTTCATCTTGATAACATCATCGGGCATACCTGCAAGCTTAAATAATCCACAAACCTCATCCACATAGATTAGGTGCTCATCAGGATGTAATGTTCCATCTCCTGCAAAATGATTAGCTAGCAGTTTTTCTACCATACCCGAAGGAATTTCAAAGTAGAAATTTTCTTTTTCAGTAGGTTCAGTAGGTTGAGGAGCAACTCTTTGCTCTACTGGTCGAGGTGAAGATACCCCGAACAAGCCCCTCAGAGGATTATTTTCCATAGTAACCAGTGACAGTAAATTTCAGCACACTATATAAATTTTTCCTTACCAAATTCCACCTACCAAAGGCGCTTCACTCCCCGGCAACGGCGCCAGAAAAGAGTCTTGATGACCCACAAGTATAGGGGATCTATCGTAGTCCTTTCGATAAGTAAGAGTGTCGAACCCAACGAGGAGCAGAAGGAAATGATAAGCGGTTTTCAGCAAGGTATTCTCTGCAAGCACTGAAATTATAGGTAATAGATAGTTTTGTGATAAGATAATTTGTAAAGAGCAACAAGTAATAAAAGTAAATAAAGTGCAGCAAGATGGCCCAATCCTTTTTGTAGCAAAGGACAAGCCTGGACAAACTCTTATATAGAGAAAAGCGCTCCCGAGGACACATGGGAATTATCGTCAAGCTAGTTTTCATCACGTTCATATGATTCGCGTTCGGTACTTTGATAATTTGATATGTGGGTGGACCGGTGCTTGGGTGCTGTCCTTACTTTGACAAGCATCCCACTTATGATTAACTCCTATGGCAAGCATCCGCAACTACAAAAGAAGTATTAAGGTAAACCTAACCATAGCATGAAACATATGGATCCAAATCAGCCCCTTA
Source organism: Triticum aestivum (assembly GCF_018294505.1). Lineage (NCBI taxonomy): Eukaryota > Viridiplantae > Streptophyta > Magnoliopsida > Poales > Poaceae > Triticum > Triticum aestivum. Next base: position 399,726,978 of record NC_057796.1, on the reverse strand, counting down.
CGAAGCAACACATAAACTAGGATTTAAGCTTCTGTCACTCTAGCAACCCATCATCTACTTATTACTTCCCAATGCCTTCCTCTAGGCCCAAATAATGGTGAAGTGTCATGTAGTCGACGTTCACATGACACCACTAGAGGAGAGACAACATACATCTCATCAAAATATCGAACGAATACCAAATTCACATGACTACTAATAGCAAGACTTCTCCCATGTCCTCAGGAACAAACGTAACTACTCACAAAGCATATTCATGTTCATAATCATAGGAGTATTAATATGCATAAAGGATCTGAACATATGATCTTCCACCAAATGAACCAACTAGCATCAACTACAAGGAGTAATCAACACTACTAGCAACCTACAAGTAGCAATCTATGACTTAGAGACAAGAATTGGATACAAGAGATGAACTAGGGTTTGAGAGGAGATGGTGATGGTGAAGATGTTGATGGAGATTGGTCCCCTCCCTATGAGAGGAGTGTTGGCGATGACGATCGCGATGATTTCCCCCTCCTGGAGGGAAGTGTCCCCGGCAGAACAGCTCTGCCAGAGCCCTAGATTGGTTCCCCCAAGGTTCCGCCTTGTGGCGGCGGAGTCTCGTCCCGAAAGCTTGCTTATTATTTTTCTTCAGACGAAAGACATCATATAGCAGAAGATGGCCACCGGAGGGCCAATAGGGGGCCCACGAGGCAGGGGGCGCGCCCAGGGGGGTAGGGCGTGCCCCCCACCCTCGTGGCCAGGGTGTGGCCCCCTCTGGTATTTCTTCCGCTCAGTATTTTTTATTATTTTCAAAAATAACTTCCGTGGAGTTTCAGGACTTTTGGAGTTGTGCAGAATAGGTCTATAATATTTGCTCCTTTTCCAGCCCAGAATTCCAGCTGCCGGCATTCCCCCTCCTTATGTAAACCTTGTAAAATAAGAGAGAATAGGCATAAGTATTGTGACATAATGTGTAGTAACAGCCCATAATGCAATAAATAACAATATAAAAGCATGATGCGAAATGGACGTATCAGCGTCCACGGTAATGGACGTTCAGACTTGTATCCAGATCTTATATAACTAGAAATGGATACTTGAGATATGTGATGGATATGTGGCTCCGGGATTGCTTTCTCGTAGGGAGTCGAGGAAGGATCTCTGGGCATTAATGCTACAACATGTTTGTTAAATATAAACTTCTATTCTTTACTTGTCTACATGCTGCAAGATGCTTGGAGCTGCTTGAAGATGCAAGTCTTCGATAGGATAGGCCTTCCCCTCTATTCTGGCATTCTGCAGTTCAGTTCACAGATACAGCCCTTGCTTTTGATACCAATGCATACCTAGTATAGATCTGATGCTTGCGAGTACTTTGGATGAGTACTCACAGTTGCTTTGCTACCCCTTTTCCCCCTTCCTTCTTCTTTCCGGTTGATGCAACCAGATGGTGGATCCTTGAAGCCAGATTCCACCACCAACGGATGCTAGTACGTGGAGACCGCCAACGACCAGGAGTAGTTCGGAGGTCCCAGGCAGAAGGGCTTGCCTCTTCGATCGTTGATTTTTGTGCTAGCCTTCTTAAGGCATCCTTGTCTAACTTTATGTCTGTACTCAGATATTGTTGCTTCCGCTGACTCTTGTGTATCGAGCTTGTATTCGAGCCCTCGAGGCCCCTGGCTTGTAATATGAAGCTTGTATTATTTTATTTGTGTCTAGAGTTGTGTTGTGATATCTTCCCGTGAGTCCCTGATCTTGATCGTACACATTTGCGTGAATGATTAGTGTACGGTCGAATCGGGGGCGTCACAAGTTGGTATCAGAGCCAACTGCTTGTAGGAACCCCCTTTCCAACTCCTTGGCCGAAGTTGAGTCTAGTAGTTGAAAAACTGTTTTACTAACATGACTGTGTGGCTTACGGGCCCACGTCGCCATTGGGTGGTATTAGGATCTTTTACTTCTCGTCTATGCTCTCGGATTCTGATCTCTCTTCTAATCGGGTTAAAATGTTTTGGTAACTCTAACTCTAGGTTCTCGTAAATACTTTCTTATGGAGAGCCCCTTCACTCCAGATGATTGCTTGGTGCACCAGAAGATTCTGAAGATACTCTCTGATGTTTTCCCGAGACCCATGTGCCCTTCGCCGTTGCGATCCCTACCACCGATAAATCCTTATGCGTAACTACCAACATTGTCGTTCATACCTTCATCCCCAGTTGCTCTTGTTATTACAAAATGCCCCGAATTACTCTCTGTTGTCCTGAGAATCCGTTGAGCCTACTGCCTTGCAGTTCTTTGCCACATGCATACCCCTACGGATAATTACTCGCGCTTGCCGAGTATCGGTTCATCCACAGTTGTTCATGTGTTTCACAAAATTCTTTGGAATGCTATTCGATATTTTGAAAATCCTCAGTAGCCTTTTACTCTTGTTCATCCTTACCTGCTTACATTATGATTACTTCCATATGTCTAGCAATGTTCTTTAGCAACCTTTGTCATCATAATTTTGAGCATTTGATTCGATGTGTTTGTGAATGCTTGCAATCTACCATCAGAATTAGAATTCTTCCCTTCGGCTCAGATGTCACCCCGGACATGAGCTGGTGTTGGACACATCAAACCTTGATTGATTGTTGATCTATGTCTATTCAACGTACTTGTCTTTGATCAGAGCCTCTGCTTCTGATCCCTCGCTTTGGATTTCGTAATTCCGTTACATTTGAGCTTTGAATTAGTCAGTTGTTTCTATAATCGGATCTCCTTGCATTCTTTCTTCTTCTGGGTGAGTACTGATACTCAGGTCAGATCCCTTGTGGACCACAAGGTCCTTTGTTGGATTTTATCCGACAACGTCCTTCATATTCAATCACCTTGTGAGCCTTTTCTTGGATACATAATGCACTTGGTAAATTGTATCCTTTGCTTCCTCAACCATGCTCTACTTTTAAGCTTGAGTTACTTATTCCTAAAAGTTTCGGGTATATGTTCCAAAGATGCCTCGATGGGTTGACTCTATGTCTTCCCTAAATCCGCGTGAACTCGAAAGTTATGCGGGTTATACTCTACCGGCTTTTCGTCAGGTAAAATTTCAACGCTACAACTTCTTCGAATGCGAGAAGTGAATGGAAAGTTGTGCATTAGAGAAGTGGGAGTCGACCTTGAACCTTTGTGTTCATGCCCATGGACCCGATGTGGAACTTATCATGGAAGCTTCTGGTAATAATAATTCCTTTATGTGTTCATATTGTATCAATGTTTGGTCCTTTGCAACCATGGTTCTGACCATGATTGTTCTCCTTTGATTCCATTTCTCGGACAAGTTAGAGTACTTGTCCTCTTCAGCTCATTTCACCTGTTCAACCTCTATCCTGTTCTACCTTCGATTATTAACCTCTGGTATCTCGAGAATATTACGGAACTACATAACTTCTTATGAGTTCTTCATCAACTATTATTTCTCGCCGATTCAAAGTTTCCACGGGTTTTGAGTTGTTAGACACTCGAGAACGCCGATAGCTGATTCGATGTCTACACTTTCCATTGTTTTATTTAACCTTTCTCGTAACTTCACATATCTGAGTAGTGATAATTCCCTTCTTATGTAAACACCTCGGCGTACAAACTCTGTCAGTAAGAACTTGTTACAATTGTTGATGACATTTCGGTAGCCGCCGATGGACGAGAACTTTGCCTATTGGTCCACCTCGTCTTAACAAGCAGGAAAATGGTTCTCTTCGTCCCTCACCCTTGGTACCAACGTTGTTGCCAACATAACTAACAAGCTATCCTCTGACCTGCCTTGCTATCATGACCGTACAAAATGTTAGCACCCTTCCTGCTTTTAACCCACATGGTGGGCCCATAACCCACAGTTACACAGGATCGAAACCTGACTCATGTACAACCCTATTTTCCAAAGTTGCCCCTTGCTCCACTACAAAAAAAGACACATCCATGACATTTTGGGCCGAACGAACTTTTTTCCTGTCATACATATGACACTTCTATGACGATAATTGTGACAAAACCCGGTATCATCATAGATGTGGTGGGCTCCTACTTCTATGACAGAAAATCATGACAGAAAATGGGCTTTTCGTCCTGGGCGGGCCGGAGACGCAGCTGCATGTCATTCTTTGGGCCGTCCATGACGGAAAAAACCGTGGTAGAAGCGAGGGCGAGGAAAATTTCGGGGAGTTCCCGGTTACGGTGGGAGGTCGGGGGCCGAGCGATGCGCGTTTCTCTCATACACGTACGCGCGTGTGCGCGAGGCGTTGGCTCTAACTGAACCCGAGCGAGGCGTTGGGCTCTAACTGAACCCGAGGCATTGGCCTAACTGAACCCGAGCGATTGCACTGCAGGCTACGCTTTACTGAACCCGAGCGATCGATCAATGGCTGTTAACTGAACCCGATCGAGCGATTCCTTCGCTACTACTGCTAACTGAAGCCGATCGATTGGATGAACAGTGAGCGTTGCAGGGGGGGTTGGATGAACAGTGAGCGGTGGCGTTGCCTCTGGATGAACAGGACCCCATGGTGTGGAGGGCTGGATGAACAGTAGACGGTGGAGGGGTGCCCGTGGAGGGGTGGTTGAACAGGACCCCATGGTGTGGAGGGCTGGATGAACAGTAGACGGTGGAGGGGTGCCCGTGGAGGGGTTGTTGAACATGACCCCGTGGTGTGGAGGGCTGGATGAAAAGTAGACGGTGGAGGGGTGCCCGTGGAGGGGTGGTTGAACAGTAGCCGGTGGAGTAGCGCGCGGTGGAGGCTGGATGAACAAGAGCCCGTGGAGGCTGGATGAACAAGAGCCCGTGGAGGCTGGAGGAGGTCGACGGTGGAGATGAACAGTATCCCGTGGAGTCCCGTTTTGCGGTACGCCACACCCCTCCCGATGAACAGGACCCCCGTTTCGACCGTAGGAGGTCCGTTTCGTCCGTTTTGCGGTACGCCACACCCCTCCCGATCAACAGGACCCCCGTTTTGACCGTAGGAGGTCCGTTTCGTCCGTTTTGCGGTACGCCACACCCCTCCCGATCAACAGGACCCCGTTTCGACCGTAGGAGGTCCGTTTCCTCCGTTTTGTGGTACGCCACACCCCTCCCGATCAACAGGGCCCCGTTCCGAACGTAGGAGGTCTGTTTCCTCCGTTGTGCAGTACGCCAGGCCTCGTTTCCATCGCCTGTTCCGTCCAAGCCCTCCCGATGAACACGACCACGCATTCCGTTCCGACCCAGCCGGTTGGCTCCCACGCGTTCCGTTGCCTCCCGATGAACACGACGCATTCCGTTGCCTCCCCATGAACACGACTCATTCCGTTGCCTCCCCATGAACACGACGACGACGCTGTTTCTCCGTTCCGACCGAGCCATGTACACGAGCCCTGGCTGTACGTATGCGCGAGTAGGCGTTCGAGACCCCGCCCGTATGTACACATACATGGCCGTATTTTCTTTCTTGCACCCTGGCCGCTGTACGTACGTGTACATGCTACGTGCGCGCCTCTACTACGACACGTACGCGCCTCTACTATGACACGTGCGTGCCTCTACATCCACCAGTATATATGTACGTACACGTTCACGACCAGAATGACAATGCTACGTATGCTTTGACCAGGTGGGTCCCGACTGTCAGGCACTTCCTTGCCTGCGAAGATGTAGCTGGTGGGTCCCAGCAGTCAGGGGGCGAATCGTTTTTTTTGCCCGGGCGCACTTCCTTGCATGCGAAGATGTAGCTGGTGGGTCCCAGCAGTCAGGGGCAAATGGTTTTTTCGCGAAATACGGTGGCCCGTCCGGTGGGTCCCCGCTGTCAGGTGGAGGAATAATTATTTTGCACGTAATAAGGAGGCACTTCCTTGCTGCGGCCGTGGACCCAGCTGTCAGCCTCTCCACGTACAGTGCATGTCCGATGGAAGCCGTTCCTTGACCACGTTGACCACGTCGCGCCGAGAGCTCCAGGGCGGTGGACGATGGCGAGGCCTAGGAAGGGGACGACGCAGAGCCGGGGAAGACGCGGCAGTGGATGCCCACGCGTAGAGGAGTACGAGGGTTCACTGGTTCGCTGCGGTGTGAGGCTGCCGTCGCCGCAGAATAACAGGGGGTGTGGGTGAGTAGAGGGATGGCCTGGCCAGCGGTGGGAGTAGTAGGGGGCGGTGAGGCCTCCGCCGCATCGCAGCCGGCCACGGGAGGCAGGAGCACGAGGCACGACCGGCGCTGGTTTGGGCGGCTGGAGCAAGAAGACCAGAGGTTGAAGAAGCACTACGGCCGTTGGATGGACATCGTACGGTCACTGGAGCTAGAATCGTGCATATTGACTAAGTTGACAAAGCCCTCCGTCCCCGTCAACTTAGTAGGCCCACAAGTCAGCCTGCCACTATACTGGGTCCCAGCTAACAGGGGGAGTATTCATTTTTTTGTGCGTAATAAGGAGGCACTTCCTTGCGTGCGAAGATATAGCTGGTGGGTCCGAGCTGTCAGCGGCGGTAACGTTTTTTTCGCGAAATACAGAGGCCCTTTCGGTGGGTCCCTGATGTCAGGTGGAGGAATCATTATTTTGCGCGTAATAAGGAGGCATTTCCTTGCGTGCGGCCGTGGACCCAGCTGTCGGCCTCTCCACGTACAGTCCACTTCAGATGCATGTCGGTCGTTGACCACGTTGACCAGGCCGCGCCGAGAGCACCAGGGCGGTGGACGACGGCGAGGCCTAGGAAGGGAACGACACGGAGGCAGGGAAGACTCGGCAGTTGTTTCCCACGCGGAGGGGAGTACGACTGTACGAGGGTTTACTGGTTCGTCTGCCGTCGCCGGAGAATAACAGCAGGTGTGGGTGAGTAGAGGGATGGCTAGGCCAGCGATGGGAGTACGGTGGGGCGGTGAGGCCTGCGCGGCAGCAGAGCCGGCCGCGGGGAGGAGGGAGCAGGCAGTCCCGCCGGCGCTTGTTTGAGCGGCTGGAGCAGGAAGAGCAGAGATTGAAGAAGCACGACGGCCGTTGGATGGACATCCAACAGTCAGTGCTTGTGCGTCAACCTTTTTTTAGGAAAGCCTCAAATCTGTGGAAAACAGCATACAACCCATCTGCCATTATTTCTAATAATTTACAGCCCATTTGCTAATTATTAAGGTTTTTTTGGAGCCCATATTCTTTTTGTTAGCATTACAGCCCATATTGTGGCCACGGTTAAAAAATTATACGAAATTTTGCATATTTCGGTGCGGTCCGAACTGTTTTTAATCCCGAAATTTCGACTCACATTCAAACTGATTTTAAAAATAAATGTATATCAATATAAAATCCAACAAATTCTCCACGCATAAAAATTAATGTAATTTAAAATCTCGAAATGAAAAAAAAGATATTTGAAACTAATTGCCGGTTTGATGTGTTTTAAAAATGTACAGCCCATTTCTCATTACTGATGGGCCATTTTCTCGGCCAGCCGAATGAAAGCTCTCCTCGTCTTGAAAGATTTGCAGCCCAACAGGCCTGACAAAGCGACTTACTTGGCAAATCACAAAAAAACTGGGCTGTGGCCGTGGACCCAGCTGTCAGCCTCTCCACGTACAGTACTCTTCCGATGGAATGTCGTTGACCACGTTGACCACGCCGCGCCGAGAGCACCAAGGCGGTGGACGACGGCGAGGCCTAGGAAGGGGACGACGCGGAGCCGGGGAAGACGCGGCAGTGGATGCCCACGCGGAGAGGAGTACGAGGGTTCACTGGTTCGGCTGCGGTGTGAGGCTGCCGTCGCCGCAGGGCCTGGCTAGCGGTGGGAGTAGTAGGGGGCGATGAGGCCTCAACGGCAGCACAGCCGGCCACTGGAGGCAGGAGCAGGCGGTCTCCCCGGCGCTGGTTTGGGCGGCTGGTGCAAGAAGAGCAGCGATTGAAGAAGCAGCAGGACCGTTCGATTCAAATCCAACGGTTACTGCTGCTAGAATCGTTTGTTGACTAAGTTGACAAGCCCTGCGTACGCGTCAACTTAGTAGGCCCACAGGTCAGCCTCCCAACCGGTGCGCCCCAGATGTCAGTGGGAGGAATCATTTTTTTCGCGTAATAAGGAGGCAGTTGATTGCGTGCGGCCAGGCCAGCGGAGGGAGTAGGGTGGGCCGGGGAAGCCTGCGCGGCATCACAGCGGGCCACAAGAGGAGGGAGCAGGCAGTCCCGCCGGCGCTAGTTTAGGCGGCTGGAGCAGGAAGATCAGAGATTGAAGAAGCACGTCGGCCGTTGGATGGACATCCAACAGTCACTGCTGCTAGAATCGTGTGTTCACTGACAAAGCCTTGCGTAAACAAGTCAGCCTCGAAATCTGTGGCGTGTACAACCCATTTGCTATTATTTTTATAATTTTTACTCATTTTCTAATTCATATGGAATTTATTGCAGCCCGTTTTCCATTTTTAGAATTGCTGGCCATTTTCTGGTCAGTACCAGGGTCAAAAAATTAACTAAATATGTGGGAAATTTTGAAAATTCGCAAATTTTTGCTGGGGAACGAAATATTCTTAATCCAAAAATTAATAGCCATACTAAAACAAATTTAAAAATAAATTAGTACTATGTCATGTTAAATCCAATGAAATACGTATAAGATATCAGTGAAGAACAAAAACAAAAAAAGAAACTTATATCCCATTTGCTATAATTTTTTTGGAATTTTCAACCCCTTTTGATATTACTTTTAACAGACATTGACCATACTCTTAAGCCAGGCCGGAATGCATCCCTCCTCGTCTTGAAAGATTTGCAGCCCAGTAATTCGGAGAAAACAAATAGGCCTAGCTTGGGTATTCTTCAAAAAGAAATACTGGGCTACCTATTTTCCCAAAGAACTGGTGCATGAGCATTTAGCTTTATTTATTTATTTACTTATTTATGTTTAGGGGACCATGAGCATGTACCTGGGCCGGATTCATGTGAGAGCCTCCCTTCCAGTTAATTATGGGCTTCTCTATTGGGCCTTCATCAGTGGGCTGCATGTTATCAACAAGTGGAAAATGTGTTCCGTACGAAAAATAGTATGCGCTACGTACGGTACGGGGCACTAAAGGATCGAACCGTGCAACGACTTCCAAAACATTGTGTTTGTCGTTCTAACAACACATTTATTCAACCAACAGACGAAATATACTACTGATTGTACATTGAAAACAGCAGCAGCAGCAACCAGGGCTGGGGGTGCAACAGAAGCAGTAAGCAGGCCAGAAGAGTGAAGACGCAGCTCTCTCTTCCAAACCAAACATCAGCCATCATTACAAAAGGGCTACCAAAAAAGAACAAGTGTATGCATCAAACTAAATAAAGATCCTACTACACCAAGTGTACGCATCTAACTAACTGGCTCAGTTAGACGTTACTATTTATTAAGCTGTGGAGATTGGCTGACGGCTTGAACCAGATGGGTGCCTGACGGGGGAAACTCCAGCCAGCAGGTCGAAGTCTGATACTTGCGACCCTCTCTCCTACTTTGGGCTGCAGAGCGTGGCGGCACATATCAGGGTATGGTGCATGCAGAGACGCATGGTACGCTGTGTACACACAGTTTTGCCTGATGAACGAAACCGCGCTGCCATCATGATCCTTGCCGTCGGTTATCTCCTGGTTAATCGGATAATTCAGTCCGACAAACAGAGAGCGTGTACCAAGGCTACTTACCAGCCTCCAGTCAAAAATTCCTGAAGGCCCAGAGAAGCTGGGATCCTGCTCAAAGACCTTGCAGTGACTGTGATTGTATTCCGCGAAACAACACGTCCGGTACGTGCGAACGATCATCAATCTTTCGCCGTCGTCTGATCGAGCCAGGAACCACCTGCAACTGCCATGCCGCTTTTCTTTGAAAGGTTCTGGGATTAGGAAGGGTAGGGACACCAGGCGGCCTACAACATCATATCAAGTTGGAGTCAAATAAAAAAGGGCTCTTGATTTAGTCAATCTTAAGAACAGCATGTTATGAGCATGAATATTTTTTCAGCAAATGTTGACAGTAATATAAGCAAGCCATCATGATATCATAGGAAAGTAACATACTGCTGTAACAGCCGTTTGTAGCGATGACTGGAGTAGGCCAGCAATACGTCCAGCCATAGAAGGAGTCGACAGCGTAAATGAAGCCCTTGTGTTCAATGGCATCAGAGAACCATGGAGGATGTATGATCCTGCGATGGACGTGCAGATTTATCCACTTACCGCAGTGACCTGTCAGATAGGCGAGACCGCGGTTGAAGAACGCAATTAGCCTGAAGTCTTTATAATTCGCAGATCTTGTGGGCACTTGGCAGATTACAACCTTGAGCAAATCAAACTTGGTATCATGTTGGCTACTGTAAGATTCCGAGTATTCTGGGCCGCGGTGCCAAAGCAGTGCAGTGTTAATCGAAGGAAGGGGGATCAATCGCCGGGTGTAGACCTCCACGAGCATCCAGCTGCCGCGACCGTCGACGAGCACCATCCAAGACGTGTTCATGCCGACCCAGTACATACCGTTAATGTAGTTGAGGCTGACGGGGATCGGATCGCAGTCAAGGGGGTTGATGCTCGCCACCCTACGATCGTTATGCTGCGTGACACGCCGTTTCTGAAGATCAGGCGGCATCAGCAAGCAAGGAGCTGGCTTAAAAAGCTCCGGCCTGAGGGCTTTGAGTAAACGGTACAGCCCCGACGAGCACGCGGCGAGCGGCATGGTACTGAGATTGTCCACACGCGAAACAATGAGCTTGATTACCTCTGTGGGGAGCGAATTCCAGCCACTCTTTCGGCGGACGCTGCTCGGTTCTGCCATTGTTAGTGCTTGGGTTTCGGACGAGGGGGGAGGCGCCTTAGCGGGGATGGAAGATTGGACGAGATTATGTGCGGACAAAGATGGAGAAGCGAATATGTGCTGCGGGAAGTGGACAGGTGATGATGACTACAGCACGCCGCTTGACTTACGAGACACATACCAGCAGCGTAGGGTCATGTCGATGCCAGACAACTTGCTTGAGTGATCACAGTACTGGTACTCCCTACAGTGCTATGCCCTAACTTGCTTGAGTAGAGTAGTAGAGTAGGACTCTGCTCTACTACTAGCACCGGAGGAGTAGTATATTCTAATCTAAAATAGTTACAAACTTCAATGCCCGAGCGTGGAACGACTACGAACCGTGCTCAAAGACCGTGTCTACGTGGTGTTTGGACATGGGCGACAACCTCAACGCCAACGGTGCTGCTCCCGTTGCACCGTATGTGTTTCTGTCCTTCCTGTTCGAAATCGTGGTAGAATTCATGTTTCTACTCTGTATCCTACTACTATGCTAGTCCACATGATTAGTTTCATCTCTGTTATAGCCGTCATGATTTATTTTGTGCTTATTCGGATTAAATCTCGTAGTAACTTGCTCATATATTCAACTGGCGCAACGTCCCCTACAGCCACTCCCGTTTCATGGACGGCCTGGTCGATGCCTCCAAGGAGCCCTTCGTCCACTGCTATGAGTGCCCGATGCCGTTTTGTGGCTCGCCGGCGGACATGGTGCATCACCTCACGGATGCGTGCAGCGGTCACTGCTGGCCCTTGGCGGAGAACATCAAGTACGAGACGTGCTACCCGTTCACCATGCCGGAGTCGCTGGAGGATCACCGCCGCCTGCTAGTCTCGGAGGAGGACGGCAGCGTCTTCCTCTTGATCGTGGGCAGGAGTAATCCCATGTGTAAAAACTAATGATATCTTGAGAATTTTATCGGAAAATAGTATGTCGACCATTTCATCGAAAAAATGATATGTCGAGAAAGATGATAGAGGTGAGGAGGAGTGGGGCGTGGTGGTGACTGGTGGTCGGACTGGGCGGAGGCATGGGGATGGACGGCGCCGGCAGCGGCCACCATGCCAGATTGTTCCAGAGACTTCCTTTTGTAATTGCTCAGCAATGAGGTTGTGGGAGATAAGGATGAACGAGGCAAGGCCTTATCTGTAAATGTGGAGAGAGGAGCGGGTATCTTTTGTAAATTTGTCATAGTTTGCTTTCTATCCGTCAGATATAGATCGGACAATCTATATTATAAGATGGCAGGCGCACCATCATCACCAACTCGGTTTTTTCTCTACTCCTACTCCTATAAAAGACTCAGTTGGTGATGATGGTGTGTCTGCCATCCGCCATTTCTGACCATTAGATCTGCATCTAACGGCTGTGATGTAAGTTGTGGACTTTTGCAACAATTCCCACTTCTCTGCTCCAGTTTACACAAAACCCCTTAGTATCTTGAAACCAACCACATTCCTCCCTTACTTCATCAAAACAGCCCAAAGAATATATTTGGAGTGAAACATAAGATTTTTTTAGTGATATGTATATCAAAAGTAAACTGTTTTCTTTCAAATTTGTGAATATGTATTATTCTACTTTGGATCTGTTGCAACGGACGGGCTCATAGTTATAAAGGTTTATCTCTTGCATTCTCCGCAACCAACACCTAGTGTACTGGTCCGGGCCGGATGCTCGCAGCCCGATGACCTGAGTTCGAATTCTGTCCTAAACTTTAGCTTTTTATATTTTTTTAATATATACTACTTCTTTTGCTACTGTACTGGCAGTGGAACCCACAGAGTACTTAGAATACAGGATTAAGGATGGATTTGTTTCTTTTTAACTTTCTGTACGAATCTGTAGCCAGCCTGCAAGTCATGTACACTGTACTGACAGTGGAACCCACAGAGTACTTAGAATACAAGATTAAGGATGCAATTAACTTTTTATAGAGGGAGAATCATACACGCAATTAACTCAAATGGATTGGACGTGACTCTATTATTCTCCAACTGCAACCGACAAATTTCCTCCCGCGGGCCAGAGTAGGTTTCTCGGTTTGCATGCGGGTTTAACGGAGGGGTTTGATGGAGGCGAGGAGGCGTGTTCAGCCGGGCGTGCAGTGGACGGCGCAGTACTATTCGATTTGACAACTACAACTAGTATATTATAAAAAACAAAGAAGAGTAGTAGAGATAGAGATAAGAATAGAGACTAGGGAGGAGCACCATCTACTGCTTCGTGGGCTACTCCTGCGCTCCATTCGGCGGCCGCAACGTCCCCTACAGCCACTCCCTCCTGCGCTCCATTCGGCGGGCGCTGTTGAAATTTGGGGAGCGCACTCTCGCGACTGCTAGCAGCGACGACTTCACCGACGACGACTTCTTCCCCGACCTCGGCAACCTCTTCCTCAACGACATGGGCGACAACCTCAACGCCAATGGTGCTGCTCCCGTTGCACCGTATGTGTTTCTGTCCTTCCTGTTCGAAATCGTGGTAGAATTCATGTTTCTAGTCTGTGTCCTAGATTCGATCTGTTCATCTACTATGCTAGTCCGCATGATTAGTTTAATCTCTGTTATAGCCGTCATGATTTATTTTGTGCTTATTCGTACTAAATCTCGTAGTAACTTGCTCATATATTCAACTGGCGGAACGTCCCCTACAGCCACTCCCGTTTCATGGACGGCCTGGTCGATGCCTCCAAGGAGCCCTTCGTCTACTGCTATGAGTGCCCAGTGCCGTTTTGGGGCTCGCCTGCGGACATCGTGCATCACCTGACGCAGGCGTGCGACGATCACTACTGGCCCTTGGCGAAGAACATCAAGTACGAGACGTGCTACCCGTTCACCGTGCCGGAGTCGCTGGAGGATCACCGCCGCCTGCTAGTCTCGGAGGAGGACGGCAGCGTCTTCCTCTTGATCGTGGGCACCGGCGAGGCCCGCGCAGGCCGCCGCCCCGTCTCTGTAGTGTGCGTCAGGGGCGCTGACGCTGACACTGACACGAGGCCGATGTACGGGTGCGTGCTCACTATTACTACCCCTCGGAGGTACGTGGGCGGCGACACTGGCTACGTCAAGCTGACTTGGACTCTGCCGAGCTGGGACCTTCCCGCCGATGTGGACATGGAAGACGCACGGTATTATTTGACCCCCAACAATGTGCACGGGGACTCCAAGGAGGTTCACCTGGACATCTGCATTATCAAGTTAAATGTTGATCATTAGTCTTCGCTCAATGTAATCCGCTGTCTAAGCATGTGGAGACTTCCATGCATGATCTTGCTCTATTGGAGTATCGCGCATGAATAAAAGTGTATCCATTTATGGTTTAGTCTAGAATCTTCCATGTATGAATTTTTACTACAGTACTGGTGAAAGACTTATGATGAACCATTTCTTACATATCCTCTGCCCCCTTCCAAGTCATCCTGATTTAATCCCTCCGTCTAGGTGTATAAGGGCATGGTTAATACTTAAATAGTATAGCCAACTGTTGACTATAAGAAAGTGCCATGTCATCTGTAGCCAACATGTATAACAATGGATACTCAAAAACTAATTCTTGAAGATCATTTCTTGCAAAGCACAATAAGAGTTATTTCTTCACAAGTTTTGGATGCAGGTTGAACAGTTGAACGCTTTTGTTTGCAAAAGATACTTTTTTATCTATTTCACCCGGATGTTTGTGAGCTCTAGAGATGAAATAATATCCGAACAAACCTATCGATACCCGTTACACATGAGATGACCCCCACATCCTTTGTCAAAATAAACAACTCCCCGATCAATGCATTTCACTCTTCCGTGCAACGCACGGGCACCTTACTATAGATTAGTATGACCAAAAATTGAACTAACATTATATATAGTACGATAAATGATGATGCATGTCACCTAAAATTATATCATTGAAAACTATGTTCAAATACGAATCCAACGATATTGTTTTTGTTGACATGCACTAACATTTTGTCAGTTAAATCTTCAGTCAAATTCAATGGGGGATAAACCACGACCGATGTAGTACTAGTGTAGAGGGCGGCGCTGCACGGGAGTCTCGCCCCGCTCCGCTCCCAGTAATAAGTTGCTTGGTAAAATAAACGGACAAGCAACCATCACATCCCTCCGTCTTTTTTGCATTTCATCTCTCTGCATTTACTTTCTCCGGTTCATCTCGCACACTTGATCCCTAGCTACTACTCCTAGTATCCCTAGCTACTACTCCTAGGGCCAGTTGTTTTAGCGGCTTGCCCAGCTTTTCCCATAAGACTAGTCACAGTGGAGAGTAACATTAAGGTGCCTCACTCATTTATCTGGGCTTCTAAACTACTACTAGTAGTACCTCCGTCCTGGTTTATTCCTCACCATTGTAATTTGTGCTAAATTTTGACCAAAGATTTAACTGATAAAATATTACTGCATGTGACATGCACTAACATTTCATTAGTTAAATTTATGATCAAAATTTGACACAGATTACAATGGGGACCAATAAACCAGGACGGAGGTAGTAGTTATGGGATTACTAATCTAGAAGCCTAAAAGAACTGGCCCCTGGTACTCCTACTAGTAGTAGTACTCAAGTTGGAATTCCAATTGCACGGCACAACTTGTTAGGCAAAAAATTCGATACAGGGTGTAGGAAGCGGTTTGGGAATTTGCATGCCTTTCCAACCAGTGAGATACTCCGTACAAAGTACGACAGAGAAATAACCACAGAGAAGGAAGCTAAAAGTAAACAATCAAACGAGCATTTTTGCATTTGTTTTGCATTGAATCGTTTCACAAGCTTGACTAGTGCTGTTTTTCTACTTTTACAAAAACCGCATCGTAATGTTAAAACGTGCATTTGCACGTACATAAGTAATAGTAGTACTCCCTCCGTCTAGGTGTATAAGTCTTCCCTCCTTCTTGGTCACGGTGCACAACCAAAGATGACTTATTGACCTGGACGGAGGGAGTAGCACAGTCTGCAAGCATATATCGAGAGAGACGTGTAGTGCGATAGTATATAGTAAAGTTTGTGCTATATGCACGTACTTGCAAAATGCGTACGAATACACAAGGTTTCCAAACTTTCCCTTTTACATACTTAATTAAGGACGCTAAAAATTCCTGAACGTTCGGGATTTATCATTTGCGTCCCAAAACTAATGAGATCGCCTTACGAAACAAAAATTATACTCCTCCTAAAAGCCACGGCGCTCGCAGGAGCGCTTGCGGCGCGCCACGAGTGCCCTGGTGCGCGGCCGTTTCCCAGCGCGCCGACACAACGCCTCTTCCTCAGCCTCGCAACTCGCGAGGTGCTGATTGGCGGCTTGCCGGCGGGCGAGCGCGATCTCACCGGTGTGGTGATCCGGCGCCAACAGGTACTCCTCCTCGCTGGAAGCGTGCACCCGGTCCACGTACCGCCAAGCGTAGATGAGGCGCTTGGGCCCGACTGCACTCAGGGCGTCGGCACGGGCGTCCTCCGCCACCCTCACGGCCCTCGCACGAGCCTTCTGCCAAAGAGCCAATTGCCTGACTCTCTCGGACGCGACATAGGCCTCCCAGGCAGCTTGTTCCGCGGTGCGCTTCTCTTCCTCGGCCTTCTTCTCCGCCTCTATTTTGGCGCGCTCTGCTGGAGGCAAAGCCTCCCACAAGGCGACATCCATTTCTTTCCAAAGCTCCTCAAGGCTGGGGGGCTCGGCGGGCGGCGCGGCGTTCTCCTCGTAGCGGGGAGCCGACGCGTCCTCCGGCGCGCGTGCTGGCGAGATTGGGAACGCCGACGCGTCCACCTCGACGCGTCGCGGCGAGGAGCGGAACGCCGACGCGTCCTCCTCGACTAGTGGCGGCGAGGAACGGAACGGCGACGCGTCGGTCGCGGCGAGGAGCGGAACGCCGACGCGTCCTCCTCGACTAGTGGCGGCGAGGAACGGAACGGCGACGCGTCGCGTAGCGGCGAGGAGCGGAACACCGACGCGTCCTCCTCGACTAGTGGCGGCGAGGAACGGAACGGCGACGCGTGACCGTCCGCGCGGTGCAGCGAGGGGCTCCTAGGGCTTGGGAGGGGCGATGCCATGGTGGTCGACGTGAGAGGGAGGGGGAGGAGATAGCGATGAACGTGAACGTGAGGGGGAGGAGATAGCGATGTCGTGGGAGGCGCAGTATTTATAGCGAGCAATGGCACACCTACGTAAGATATGGACTGAGCTGCACTGACTTAACTGCAGGTCCAGTTGCGTCACTGACATGTGGGCCAGACCCCTGTTGGGCCCATATGTCAGTGACCCAATGCACCTGCAGTTAAGTAACAGCTACGTGGGCATATTTGTTGGAGTAAATTACGGGGGAGCGAAGGGGTGGAAATATTGCTGGTCACAACGGATTGGACGAGCGTGGGGGGAGGAGAGTCATGCATGCAGATTTTTTCACACGGGGTGGAGTGGTGGGACCGCCGGAGGGAGAAGGAGAGTTTGGCAGGCATATTGTTTCCACACATGGAGAGGAAAAGATTTGGAGACGAACGGGCTTCCTGCAGGTATGGGGAACGGTGCATAATAAGTCATCTTGCATGCCGGGCTAGGTATAGTCTCAAGTCATTAAAAACATACACGCCCCACACATGTTCATATTTCAAGGTGCACTAAATTATTGCATGCGATGATTAAGGCTGGCCATAATGGTGGTATCTTAGCTGGTATCATGCACACGGGAATAGCAAACATGCTGATGTGGCAAAGAATTAAAGAAGAGAGGGGGGTTAGAGTAACTAGTGTTCATGCATGCATTGGTAAACACATTTTTTGTGAAGAACGACAACACTAGTTGAGTACTTTTGCAGACTTCAAAAACTATTCCACCGCCTCTACTATCTTGCTAAGAGTAGGTGAAATTTTTGAATTGAGCCCTTTAAACTAGAAGGGAGGTATTGGTACTCTAAGGCTGGTCATAGTGGGGAGTAACTTAGACTAGTAACATGCATATGTTACTAGTCTATGTTACTACCTCTATAGTGCATAGTATTATAGATTAGTATCATAGGTGGTCTCATTTATTGCCATGCATGACACATAGTAGCATCACATTTACTCCCTCCGTTCCTAAATATAAGTCTTTGTAGACATTTTAAATGGAATACAATATACGGATGCATGTAGACATATTTTAGTGTGTAGATTCACTCATTTTGCTCCGTATGTAGTCACCTGTTGAAATCTCTAGAAAGACTTATATTTGGGAACGGAGGGAGTATTATGTTACGGTATCTACCTATGTTACTATAACCATCTCTCTCTTCTTTAATTGCCTACCACATTAGCATGTTTGCGAGTCCCAAGTGCATGATACTACTTATGTTACGCCCACTATGGCCAGCCTAATAGCTAACCTTGTTGTGATGACAAGATAGGACATGGCACGCACCTGGACGGAGGAATTAGTCTGCATTGTGCATTTAAGTTTTGTCTGAAGTCAATGTACCTCTACTTTCACCAGACTTATAGAAAAATGTGTCAACATTCACAATGTCAAATCAATATTTTTACACTCATTATAAAACGTAGTTCTTATACTCATTATAATCAGTATTGTAGATATTGATATTTTTAGTATAAATTTGGCCGTGGGATTTCATTGATGCCTGTCAAAGCGTGGAGGAAGCGGAGCTTAGGGCTTGCATTGCCGGTCTCTACATAGGTATTTCTCTTCATAATCCTGTAATTTTAGAGACTGATTGCGCTTTTGTGGTAGCGTCTCTTGCATCGGGGGACTATGACAGGTCTGCTATGCGTGACCTGAAGATGAAAGCGTTGAGCATCTCGAAGTTGATCAACAATCTTCAATTGTCAAAGATTAGCCGTTCGGCCAATAAGGTGGCACACTTAATCGCTAAGTATAGCTTTGACAATAGATTAGATGGTATTCTTGTAAATAACGTACCGCCCTGTGTGGTGAATATTGTATCGAATGAGTGTACTGGTGTGGCTGGTTAATTAATATAAGGTGGTGTTCAAAAAAAAGTATAAATTTGGTCAAACACTTTGCAAACGGTTGACGGGAGTAAAAAGGACCAGAGGGAGTATCATGCATGCGGAGTAGGCAAAAAATTGCTTGTCTAAAAAAAGGCAAAAAGAAATTGCTCATTTATAGCCGGTCGAAGTCTCAAAGGGCGCGACTGCGCAAGGGAGGCGAAGGTCATGGGAGGCGCGACGTTTGACGGAATTAAGTGAAGTTACATCCACGCGCCGACATGGCGTGCGAACAGGCAGAAGCTATACTGTCAGGCCTACGATATGGGTCTAGTAGACATGACATCTAGTGGGTCCCGCATAGTTCTCGAGAACTCTTTGGGGGCTTGCAGCCGTTTATCCACCGGGCAAGCCAGCAACCCCACGCCGTTCGCACGCCCTACTCGTCCCCGTCTTCTACCTTACAACAGTTCGCTCCCAGTCGTCCCGTCCTTTCACATTAGTTCGCTCCTAGTATTTTTTTGCGGGGTACAACAGTTCAACTTCTCCTAACCCTCCTCCAAAATCCATGGCCTCCCAAATCTCCATGGTCGCCGCTGAGTACCAGGTTAGAGCCATCACCGGCGATCAGTTCATCGTCATCTACACACGTGGATCCGAGACGGTGAAAGCATGGCTTGCTCGCTTCCTACGCATGTTCAACCATCTCTCTCGATTCGTCCGTCCCTCGCACGGTCGCATGCAACACATGCATCAACGCACACATTTTGACACCCTCACCCGGCCCCTGCCCACCTCAAGGCCTGCACAATCTCTTCGTGAATACCCATTTCTCTCCTTAGGTTTGTTTTCTCTCAATACCTGACACACACACACACACACACACACACACACACAGAGACACACGCAGCACAACACACACACACACTCCCCCGAGCACACAATTCATCCCCATCCAAGGTTATACGGCGACCACTCTCGCTTGTGCTTCTTTGCACCCCAACATGCACAACACCTCAATCTTCAAAGAGGGCATCAAGCAGATCGAAGACGGCGACCACACCGCGCTAGAGAATGCGGGTCATTTGGAAGCAGGGTGATGTGACGACGGACTGACTGACTCCCCCCCACCCTCTCTCTCTCTTGCACAAAATTACCAATCCCTCTCTCCCCCGCACAAAATTGTCAATCCCTCAACCCACGAGATCCTTCCCCTCTCGTCCATGTTTTTCCAGCTCTCTCATCAAACATGTTGTCTCTTCTCCTTCCACGTATACAGAATCCAGATGCACACGCATCTCATGTATATTACATGTATCCATCTTTCTCACAGACCTAACTTCTTCCTCTCTCTTTCTCTCTCTATCTCTCTCTCTGTCTCGTTAGGTTTGTCTCCTACTCTCTCGTCCACATACATACAATCTTTCCCGCCCTATCTGCTCCATCTTCAAAAGCTCTCTCTGCACGTTTCATTCACACATTGGGATATGTCAAAATGTTGCTTCTATAATGGCTGATGTAGAGTTATGGTTGTTTTTGTTGCATCCTACAAAGTAATAACTATGAAATGCATTTAGATTCTCATTTGACTGGGATTATGTGAGTTTGAGCATGTTGTGAAGTACTATAGACCTTGTATACATCTTGGGATTCGACAATGATTGTAACTATTGAATTGTATAGACCATTACATTCGAAGTCAATAGCCTAATATATTTATTTCACAATTTCAACAAATGATTAGTTCACTACAAACTAAGAAAACAAATGTGTACTCCCTCCGTTTTTATTTAAGTCCGCGTATTAGCATTGGTCAAAGTCAAGTTTTGTAAACTCTCAGAAAGCTTATAACAAAAAATATTAACATATACAATAACAAATAAATACCATTAGATTCATTATTGAATGTACTTTCACATCATACATATTTGTTATGGTAAATGTTTATATTTTTCTATAAACTTGGTCAAACTTTAGGAAGTTTGACTTCGGTCAAACCTAATATGCAGAGTTTACTACTACTACTCGCTAGTTGCTTAGCCGAATCACTCAACACGCCACACGGGGAGTCCAGTGTCACAAAATTTTGAGGTCGGCGGGAAAATCTCCCGCGACCCTGATTCGAGCAGTGGGAAGTTACCATCATAGCCTTCGGAACAGGCCTACGGATGACGCTTGGTAGGGGGCTGTTTTCGTAACTTCAGGTTCACCCTACCCAGCCAACCCCACCCCGGCACCCAGAGTAGTACACCTGAATACTCCCCATTTTCTATCCCCACCGCAAAATAGACTTCTCCACGGCACCGCAGCCTTCGTGCTCCTCCCCTTTACATCGGCGCACTCGTCCACTGCAGCGCATCTGCCTCATCGACGACCTCGTACGCCGCACTGGAGCCGGTCCACCGTCGTCGTCGTACACGGAGCCTCTTCCCCGGCATCGTCTTCCACGGTCTCGGATCTGCTTCCCGGAAGCCGACGCCAAGCGCAGAAGTACCACCGTCGTGGACAATGAACTGACTCCCGTTGCCGACCATGACTCATAGAGGCCGCCGCGACCATCGTTCTCCTCCTCGATTGGTAATGTGTGTATTGAATCACTTAGCAGTACATGTGCAGTTCCAATTTTGTTCATACCTACCCTTCAAATTTCCTGGGTGCTATTGTTCCCGTAAAAGTAATTGGTTATAGCCTCCATTGTCCAACAGAATATCAGCTTGTAATTGTGCGTCGCTCCTGTATCGCGCTGTGCTTGGGTAGGTTTTTCATCTGCAACCAGTAGTGTGGCAAATGATGGAAAGGTTTTTAGAACTAGCAAGATGCCCATGCGTTGCACGCATCAAGATGCATTTGTATGAGTAGTTTATCTTGTGGGAGAAAAGGATGAACGAGGGAAGGCCTTATTTGCAAATCTGGAGAGGGGTATGGGTATCTTTTTGCAAAATTCCCATTTGTTTCCTTCCTATCTGTCAGATATAAATCGGACGGCCTATATTGCAAGAAAAAAAGGCATATAGAGAAAAAAGTAGACAGTAAAGGAAGTAGAGATAAATATTAAATATAAAATAATCATAACAGTAGAGAAGAGGTAGAGATAGCAGAGACGTCGAGAAAGGATCGCGCGCGCGCGGGAAAAAGCGGCCGGGCATGCGCTAGTTTTGGCGCGCGGCGTCCGGCGCGCTTTATAAAATCCAACGCCCTCCCACCGCTCTGTGCCTTGCCACCGCTCTCTCCCCGCTCTGTGCCTCGCCACCGCTCTCTCCCCGCTCTTTTTCGCCTCGCCGCCGCCGCGCCACCATGCCGCCGCGTCGCTGGGAAACTTGGGGATACCGCGGCGTCCGCGCGCGCCCCTCCGGCGGCTTCTCCGCCGAGATCCGGTTCCGCGGGATGCGCCTCGGCCTCGGCAATTTCGACACCGCCAACGAGGCCGCCCGCGCGTACGACGCGGCGGTGTGGCGCCTCCGGTGGCCTCATAGAACATTGAACTTCCCCAACGTGCCGACGCGGGAGCGGGCGCAGGAGCTCGCGCCTCTGCCGCGGCTTAGCACCGACGAGGATCGTCGCGACAACCGGAGGCGGGAGCACCGTCTTGGCATCGCCGAGATGGACGAGGAAGCCATGGCGCTGTGGCGCCAACACTTCCCGCAGGACATCATCAAAGAGCGCGAGTTCTACGCGCAAAGGAGGGCGGAGAGGGATAAGAGGAGGGCGAAGCGAGCCGCCTATCGCGAGGACAAGCGTAGGCGAAAAGCGGACGCTCAATTCAACATGAGGCTAGGAGCAGCGTCGCCCTGGGAATCCGACGACGATCGGTATCTTCACGCCTACAGTCAGACGTCGGAGGAGGACATCACCGAGGAGGAGTCGGACGACGAGGAGTAGTTGAATTATCTTTTTTATCTATCTATGCTGAGAACTATCCTCTACTCTCTAGTATCTACTTCTCGATCTCAGCACTGTAAACGCTTTTTTAAAGCGCCGCGCGTTGCGATTCTGTTGGAGATGCTCTAACATGGCAGACGAGTGCTTTAATGTTGCCCACAAGATGCGCGAGTATTACTAGTAGTATATTTTTCTTGCCATGTTGAGATTTTAAAACCACGAGTGCGAACATGCAGAGGAGCAATGAAGACCAAACACGGGATATTCGGGACATCTTCAAGGAGCGTGGCAAGTTAAAGAGGAGCTGCACCGAACCTGTAAAACGAGCTTTGGTAAGTAACACCCTTTCAATTACTTTCGTGTAGCCTCGTGTTCTTCGATGTGTATATGTTGTAGTTTCTGTTTCTCTTAAGCGTGGTGTTCTTCGATGTGTAATAAGAAGAGTCTTAATCGTCCTAATGCTTTTGTTTTTAGCTTGATGTAGGAAGTGGGTGTTCTTACCTTGTAGTTTATTTTTATTTTTTATTTCCTTTTGAATTCACTTCTCCGAGTTCTGTTTATCTGGCTTCTACTAAATGGATCTAGGTTGCTCTGAGTATTGATCTAAAAAAGAAGTAACTTCATGTCAGGATGCAGTTCCTGCGAGGAGGGAAGTATGGTCAACCTCGAGATCATGTTTCCAAAATGAGGCTGGATTACACACAAGGTGCCAGTTCCCTAATGATGCTGGATTAGACACAAGGTGCAAATTCCCAGATGATGCTGGATTACACACAAGCCAGGTGGAGTCGTCAGCTGTTCGTGTCCTCGTGGCATTAGTAAAGGCTGAAAGAAAGCGTGCAGCAGCCCTTGAGAATGTAGCTGAGTTCCTGAAGAAGCGAAAAGAGCAATCAGATGCTCTCTTCACCCAAGCCAAAGAAGAGATGGAAGAAGCCAGAAATAAGCTAGCAGAGGCAGAGCAGGCTAGGCGTCTCCTGCTATCTAAAACTGTTGTCAATACAAAATTTCCTTCATAATAGCTAGGTTCAAATGTTTATCCAGTCAGCATGCCTGTTGTGATGTCCGTGCATCTACTGATGTGGCACAAAATGTTTTTTTCGGGTCATGTAATAACAGCAATTACTTTCCAAACAATAACAGACGAAGCATTGGACATGGTATAGTTCACGCGCAAGCCCGACATTCCAAGTTCAACTTCCACATCAAACTCATGTTCACAGATATCTGCACATTCATACATAATGTCCACAACCATGATTCACTTCAAAGCCAAAAAATGTGAGGAGAGTTATAAATAAAGAAAATCCTCTACTAGTTCCTGCTACCAGTGCGAGCACAACAAGTCAAGACCATGCGTAAATTAATTATATTTTAGTCATTTTTTGTGTTCTAAAATGCCTACCGGCTCGCGGAAGGACGTGTTATCGGCACACGCGCGGATTCAATGAAGGCAGGCGGGGCAGTCTTAAGCTGGTTGCACGCGGCGAGGAGGCGTGCTCAGCCGGGCCTGCAGCGAGTGCGGCCCTCTTGGCCGGCGCGCCGGTTCAATGCCTGCGCTATGAGAGGTCGCGTCCGTGTCAGAGCAATCACTCCCTCCAGTCCT
Organism: Triticum aestivum; assembly: GCF_018294505.1. NCBI lineage: Eukaryota > Viridiplantae > Streptophyta > Magnoliopsida > Poales > Poaceae > Triticum > Triticum aestivum. Next base: position 399,702,777 of record NC_057796.1, on the reverse strand, counting down.
TTTTTGTTTGGGTATAACAAAATCTCGTTTCCATTCACATTTTACAAGTAAAATCATGGACAAACTTTGACCCAAGGTACGATGGGGACTAGTAAACCAGAATGGAGGTAGTAGTTTTTTTTAATCAAAGAAGGGTTTCCCCTTCTGATTTTCATTACTGAAAACCAGCATCTAAATCTAAACCATAGTACTTGCCCTAGAACTACCAGGTTCAACATCTCGCAACATAAACCCATACAACCTCCATCGCAAAAAAAACCATACAACCATACGCCAAGGAGGTACGTAGTACTATGAATTCCATTTTCGCTCCATACCAATCGTTCTAAAAACTACTTACTACTTATAACGCGCCATTGAAAATCGGAACTCTTAACCCCGCTAAAAAATGATATTTTAAACGTGGCTACACGATCTGTGGCAACTGGCGAGCCACCGCGCTCCAAGTCGTTCACCTGTGGTCCCGACCATCAACTCCTACGGATCAAATTATCACGCGAGCTGACTATTCCTACAAAGGTGCTCCACCATGTACCCGATACCCACGAATGCAGCAATCGTGCACCTAGGGTTTTAGGGTTTATTTGTTAATGTCGCCTTTACGTAACACTCATGTGTGCGAGACAGCGAGAGGCCGACTGCGTGCGTGCGCCTCTTCTCTTCGTATATGTACTCCACCGTTTGGCTGGTGTCCAAAAATTATAATAACTACTAGCAATGTGCCAATGCGTTGCCACACGATCAAAGTAGATTAATACATATTCACCGATTTGATAGAAAAAAGTCTAGTTTTGAAATACGTATATCACTAAAAATATGTTATGTTTCACTCAAAATATATTCCTTTGGCGGTTTTGATGAGATAAGGGAGGAATGTTGTTGGTTTCAAGATTCGAGAAGTGGTATATGTCTAATTTCTACTCTTACTAGCAAGATGCCCGTGCGTTGCACGGAACATCAAGATCTTGTGGGAGAAAAGGATGAACGAGGGAAGGCCTTATCTGCAAATGTGGTGAAGAGTGCGGGTAAATTGCCATATTTTCCTTCCTATCCGTCAGATATAAATCGGACGACCTACATTGCAGGATGGCAGGCCCACCATCATCACCAACTCTATTTTTTATCCCTACTCTTATAAAAAGCATTGTCGGTGATGATCGTGTGCCTGCCATCCTGCAATATAGGCCGTCCGATCTATATCTGACGGATAGGAAGGAAACTATGGCAATTTTGCAAAAAGATACCCACACCCCTCTCCACATTTGCAAATAAGGCCTTCCCTCGTTCATCCTTTTCCCCCACAAGATAAACTACTCATACAAATGCATCTTGATGTTCCGTGCAACGCATGGGCATCTTGCTAGTTGTTGCAAAAAGCCCATGTGTGTGTGAGAGAGGGAGAGTGGAGGAGGACGGAGTGCATGTGTGACAAAGACACAAGGAGTGTGTGTGCGATAGGTATCAGCTTAAAATGAGGCGATAGTGTGTGTGTGCACGATCGAGAGGGCGTGTCTCAAGAAGGGAAGAAAAATCTACATAGATACAAGGAGCGGGAGAGAGACATGTATGCGATGGTGGAAGCACGAGTGTGCGGGTGTATAAACCTATCTAGAGGCTAGCTAGTCGATAAATGTTTGTGAGAGAAATACGAGTCGGGGTGCGAAAGCGAGAGTTTTGTGTGTGTGAGAGAGAGACGGTAGTCAGGAAGGGGAGTGGAAGCAGGAGTTGTGTGTGTGTGTCTGTGAGAGAGAGAGAGAGGAGACGGTAGTCGGGGTTGTCTGATCGGTAAACAAATGAATAATGTCAGTCTGGGATGGAGACGAAAAGGAGACCGCAACAAATGTTGTGTCTACAGGAGAGAGAGAGAGAGAGAGTAATTTTAGTGGTATGAGTCATATGTAGAGACATATAGGGTGTGTGAGAGAATCCCATAGAGACAAAGACAAAGTGAAAGACGAGTGGGGACTGTGTGTGTGGCGGTGAAAAAGAAAGCTTAGGTACCGAGTGATACCAGAGAACAGTAGAGACGTGAGAGATAATGAAAACCGTGTAATGTATAATGATAGGGAGAGTGTGACACTTCTCAAGGGAGATGTCCAGAGACCATGTTTGCGAGGATAGGAGAAACATGAAGTGAGCGTGCGGGTGAGCTGGAGAAAAGAGAGTGATAGCTACCTGAAGGAGCATGCATGCGAGAGGATGGGCGTGAAAGGAGTGAACAAAAAAGGGATTCAAATATTTGAATTCGAGATGATGATACATGTAATCCATACTCAAACCAAAATTGATGTATCAAACATGCTTACTCATATGAATTCACGCACATCTATGCTATTTAATATGTAGATATTACTGATCCATACATTTTAGTAGAACATAATTTGGTTAATTTTTTTTGAATTCAACCTTAAGATTTCGAGATCATTGTATTTGTAAATCATATTGTACATATAAAGGAGCAGAATTCTTTGTTGTGCTTTTGAAAGTATATATATAAAAATGATGTATATAGAATGTAATTCCAATTGAAAATGGATTCTGCACGAAAAAATAGAATACAAACAGGATTCGAATTGAGTTGGCACGGTAAACGTGCACTCTGCAAAATTTGAACGAAGCGGGGAAAGTCAGAGTAACCGCCCGAAACCAAAATCTGCGAGATGGAAATCACTACTGCCTATCCCTGCCACGCAAAGCCTATCTGCTGGATTTCTATAGGTTTCGATAGGGTTAGGTTTGTAATTTCACCCAAACGTGAAGTAACCGCCTCTCACCCGGATTCATACACGGTGGGCGCCAAAACACAGTGTGTCCTCGGCCAAAATCGACTCCCTCCCCTATTCATATTCATACACGGTTGGAGCCAAAAACAAACTCTCGTCGTCAAATATTCGGTGTATGCAAGATTACCTTCCTATCCCCAACCGACTAATGTTGCTGTGATGTAGTAGAAATTTGAAACGGGGGCTAAGTTTGTAAATTTCCTTGCATTTGAGACAAGCGCACCCTGAATACATGGCTCCCCCTTCCTCTCTACCTTCCTTTTCCCCATTCGTACTCCGTGGGCGCCAAAACACCCTCTCCACCCCACCCTCCTCTGTCCGCCGCCGTCCGCCACCCCATCCACCGCCGTCCTCCTCCACCATGCCGGAGCTGATACCCCGATGCCGCCGTCCATTACAAGAGATCGACCTCTCTCATCCACAGCTTCGAACCGGGATCCTTGCATCCCGTCCTCTCGCTTCATCCCCGCCGTCGTCCACCTTGCCGGCGCCGCTCCTACGATCGTCTCGTCCACCGCGCCCCGCCGCCACCATCTACCCTCCTAGATCTACTTCCACGCCGCTGACAGCCATCGCTACCGCAACACCGTCAAATTCTCAGCAGATGCGTACACGGCACTGCACGAGAGGCGGTACTCTTTCGTATCTGCTCAACTTATTTATCGCAACAAGAAAATAGATCGCCACTGCTCTGATTTCTTGTCTTGGTTGTGAAGTTGCCTTTGTCCGGTTTGCACCTTCAGATCCGCCATGGCACGCTCAACACTATACTCCCAATGCTTATGGTTTTCCCCTTTTATATTCCACAGTAGTTAAATCACAGTAGACTAAATTTCAAAATTGGGTTAGTCGTTTTTTCAGAGCTCGCCGGAGTTCGCCGGTGCGATCGAAGGGGCTCGGGTGGTTGTGGGCCCTCGCCGAACGAAGAAAACTCGACATGGGTGGGGGTTGGGGTGGGGGTGGGGGTGGGGGTGGCGGAGGAACACAGGCGGTGGGGGCCGGTGGTCCGGCCGGCGCCCCGTGCGGTGTTCTATATGGGAAGAATCAGAGACGAGGAAGAAGAAGGGTTAGGAGACGTAGGATCTTCATCCAACCGGCTGAAATGGTCGAGAGACAGCTGGGAGTTGCATTCTTAATGCGCTCTGGTTCATCATGTGTGGGCACTGCGCAACCAACATTTTGTTATCCAAAATCTGCTTGCTCTTATTTACCATGTTCCTCTTTCGTTCTTCTTTAATATGTACTCTCTCCGTTCCTAAATACAAGTCTTTGTATAGATTCCACCATGGACTACATATGGAGCAAAATGAGTGAATCTACACTCTAAAATGTATCTGGATACATCTGTATGTGATCCATAGTGGAAATCTCTACCAAGACTTATATTTTGGAACGGAGGGAGTATGATAGTAGTACAGTATGTTCCTTGTACTGAAGATGAGCAGGGACATTTGCAGTGTAGAGGTCTATACGGTCGGTTGTGATGGACACTTTGAGCCTCTTTGATTTGTAGGATCTTGTAAACATAGGAATAGGATTTGTAGTGGCCTGCCCACTTGAATCCTATAAGAATAGCAAGGAAATGCGGGGAGCTGTGTCGCCTTTGAGAGTTACACTGATATTAACAGTACCGCACCTTCACTTGAAGAGAGCTGGTATCCGAAGCCTTTCTAGCCGTACCGGCAATACTAGCACATATATTCCAGCAAGTTCCACTTTGCTGATTTTACTCTGATGCTTAATGTTTTCCCGTTATATCTACACTATGATCTGTGTAGCTGCTTTGTGTCGCACTAGCAGCAGTCCACTCTTGAAGCTAAACACTGCAATGACTTACAAAATTGGCACCAAGGCATTGAGTGCCATTCTGGATGCAATGAAACTCATACGCTCCCCACCTGTTGATTCTTGTTCAGAATATGATCCTAATGACTATTCTAACCTCGAGGAGTCAAAGGCAGATGGCATGTCATGTTCACCCATCAAGGTGCCTGTTCTAATTTGGCAATGTTTTATTGATTGCGGGTATCTTGCATATGTTGTCTTGCATTTCTTCTACTTTGTTGCACCGCCATCTGCTTAGTTTACTCATCATATATGTCGAGATGCCATGCCCATCCATTATCAATACATATTCCATCTGTCATCATACCATGTTTTTCCACTCAAATGCTGTTCTTGTGCATCAGACATCAAAAAGGAAGAGGGTGATTGCCGAACCTGAAGGAGCACCAGCAAAGTCCTTGAAAAACGTGGTGGTGCTGGAGAAATCAGACAGCACCCCACTTATATTGGCTGTACAACCAGGGACACAAAGCGTAGGACCGACTCCAGCAGACTGTACCCATACTTCCACACCACTAGCCCCACCACACAGGACCTGCACTCCAGCAAAAGGTATACCGATTTCATTTGCCATAGCACCAGCTGTACCACAGAAAAATCCCACTCCAGCAAAAAGTACAGTAAGTCCACCGGCCGAAGACCTATCCCAACTGTAGAGACGACCAATTCCTGCAGATTGGAACCCCATTCCATTTATTCGCAGTTTAAAAGACAATGCTTTCAATGTTGTTAGGGACTACGTGCATATATTCCCATCATGGGAAGATTATTGTGAAGACAAACACCATTTTCACATCTTCCTGTCCAACTTACGTGTAAGTGCTATTATTCATGGTTATTATTTTCCTGTTTTCTGCTGATTGAACACATCAATGATTTACATTACATTGTTGTAACTAGGCGAGGGTCAATCTGGATAGTCATGACGAGCAAAGCTTGCTTGTGCTTTTCAAGGAAGCATTGCAGCAGTATCGGTGTTACCTGAGGAAATCACACTTTGATGGCAAGTCTATAAACGAATTTCCGGTGAAGTCCCCTGGTCTAAATTTAGAAGGCATTGAATGGAAAAACCTTGTTATGCACTGGTCTCGTTCCCAAGATGAGGTACTGTCTATGAAATCACAAGACAATTTGAACTTCTACTTTTCCGCATGTGCCTTACAGATCTTTTTTGCAGGAAATCTGCTCGAAGAAGAATTCCGGTTTGACAAGAACGACAGGATATCGCAAATATGCTGCCCGCTGCTTTGCTCTTGTTAGTACCTGTTGTCCTGTATCACTATACTTGCATACATACCTGGTTCATTATGTGACAGCAGTATGCATGATAGCTTGCTTATCAATTGTTCGCTCCAAATTATCTGATCTGTATGAATGGTTACATTAGTGTAGAATATATCCAATGCCAATTTTTTTAGCTCTGCATTGTTCTTGTAAGTACATGCTATCCTTTATCAGTGTACTTATAATGACAGGTAGTTGTTCATGTACCATCACTCTGCAGCTTATTTTCCTTTGCCCTCCATTTTCTACACATCAGATCTATATTTACTCTTACCATAAGGTTGGTACTGAAGAAGTTTAGCTGTGCATTGCTCTTGGTTGTACCTTTTGCCTGTATCGCTGCACTTACATTTATAGCTACTTCCTTATGTAGCATCACTCTTCATCTTATCTTAAATATTCTCCATTTTTTCATATATTATCACATCTATATTTACTCTTAACAAAATGTAGAATAAAGGCAATGCTTTTGAAGAAGATTATGTGGTAAACTTCTTGAATTGCCCCCCCATCAGCATGGACAAGGCCTTTATAGAGCATGTCTTCACCAATAATGTAAGTTTGTCCATCTGAAGCCTTCAAACTTTGTTGTATATATTTGGTTAGGCATGACTGCAACAGCTGTTTATTTTGGTGTTTGCATCAAATTGCTTGTTTAAAGTTTATTATGTAGTTCATAAACAAAATTTTGTCCTTTCTCAATTTAAGTTTTCAGTTGTACAACCAAGTTCCTTCTTCATACCATGTAAATTAAACTATACAGAGCAAGTGATCTTCTTTTGCACTACATGTATGCTTCTGTTCTTCATCCGTAATCCAGTGGTGTGGTGAACCTACCCACTACAGCACAATGTCATATTCTGCAATGTCTTAACTATGAACAATGTCATATCATTCTACTATTATTTAAACCGTCTCTTTATTTGCCAATCTGAAAAGGTATAAATTGATAGCACACTAACCATTGATACTTATGAGTTCTTGATCTGTAATCCAGTGGTGTAGTGAAGCTGCCAACTCCTTCACAATGTCATTTCCTGCCATGTCTTGACCTGAACAATACCATATTGTGTTAATGCAATTTTAAACTGTTTCACTTTATTCGTCAGTAAGAAATGTTATGAATTGTCAGCACTGATACTTTTATGTGCAAAACCTGTCATCTGTCTGCTTGTTTATCTTTCAGAGTGAGGAAGATATAAGTGTTGAACAAGCGCAGTCTCATCATCTTGCTCAGCTGCTTGCGCTGCAGCTCCCCAGCAGGGCTAACCTTTCTTGAACTCTATTGAAGTGCTGTCGGTTTTGTATATTATTTTGTCGGCGTGTTTATTTGCCCTAGTGGCGATCTTTGATGCCCAGTGTATGTAATCTGCTGTCTGCTTGTGCTTTATTATCATAGTGGCGAACTTTGATGCCCAGTGGATGTAATATGCCGTAATTTCTTTATTGTATAGTCTAGGTTTTTTCTTATTCACGATGCTGCAGTTATTTTACTGTATATATATCCTGTCTTCGCAGTAAACCGGCCAAACCGTAAAATTACGGTACATAATCGGGCCGTCATGCAATCACGATGTAGGTTGGGCCTGAAACGTGCCGAACAGCTCACGGGCCGGCAGCAGCCCGAAATGAACCCCGGCCCATGATTGTGCGAATCAAATCACGGGCTTTTAACAAGCCAAAATTGTCTCGGTCCTTGTTTGGCCCAATCAGATATCGGCTGCGAGCAGGCCGGATGCAAACCGGGCCGTAGTTAGGCCCAACTATATGACGGGCTTTTAACAGGCCAAAATTAATATAGGGCCGAAATGTTAAACGGGCCCTTAACAGGCCAAAACTAATATCAGGCCGAATTACTAAGTGGGCCTTTAGCAAGTGGGCCCAAAAGCATAGTGTCCAATTGACGGGCCGAATCTGATATGGGCCATAATTGAGCCCAAAGCTTCTTAAAGGGCCGGCCTGATCTAGGCCGTAATTTGGCCCAGAACGTGTTAGGCTTTTAACGGGCCGGATCTCATATGGGCCATTATTAGGCCCGGAGCATGGCAGGCCATTAATGGACCGGATCAAATATGGGTCGGCATTTGGCCCAAAACATGGCACCCAGTTAATGGGCCGGCCTACTAGGGTCCTCAAAATCTTGTGGGCCTATAGCTGGGCCGGCCCATTAATGTTGGCGAAATCTCGCGGGCCTTTAGCTGGGCCGGCCCATTATGATCCTCAAGAATCTTGTGGGCCTTTACCTGGGCCAGCCCATTATGGCATACAAAAATCTTGTGGGCCTTTACCTGGGCTGGCCCATTATGGCTCGCAAAATCTTGTGGGCCTTTAGCTGGGCCAGCCCATTATGGTCCGCAAAATCTTGTGGGCCTTTAGCTGGGCCGGCCCATTATGGTCCGCAAAATCTTGTGGGCCTTCAGTTGGGCCGACCCATTTAAACTTGATGGGCCGGTCCACGGGTCAACATATCATAGGCGCGTCTCGCCCATTGGATGAGTGACACCTGTGCCAACGCGGATCTGACACGTGTCTCCTCCAGCCAATGATGATTTTACACGTGGAAAATCCCCATGGTCAGGGCTGTTAACGGGTTATCGGATCCAAAACCCGACCCGATAGCTTAACGGCGTTCCGTTACGGTGGATGCCACGTGTCGATCACCCTTGACGAAAGCACTTCTGTGACGCGCGATTTATCGTCATGGAAGTGGACACTTCCGTGATGATAATTTTGGTAATGCCATGGAACACTTCTACGACAGCACATGTATGACTATCTTGATTCTGTCATAAATTTGTCATGGATGTACATGCATGACAAAAAACGCGACCTACTGTGACAAACACGTATCATCACGGAAGTGTATTTTTTTTGTAGTGCTCTTGGCTTCATATGTAAATCACGAGCGACCTACCTAGTGATCTATTCTGGTACCAGACGCAATACTTATTCCCATTGCTCTGAACCCCATTCACCCTCTAATTCAGGCAACGAGCGATTGCCTACCCGGTTGAAGCTTCTTATTGCACCTCCTTACCTTGCTCACGACGACTTTCTTGAATTTCAACTCGAGGGGTGCCTCTATGCCACGTTCACCGAGATATCCCCAGGTACCTATCTTGTGTCGAGCTCCGTCCTTCCCGAGTCTTTCCCACTTACCCCCCCTTAAATCCCGGGACGAGATTTCTTGTAGTGGAGGAGAATTGTGACGCCTAGATAATTAAGCTACAGTAACCTCCTATTAATGATGCCAGGTCATCACTCTTACTATTGCTAATCCTCACTTGATCCAAGTCACTGTTCAATTTCATATTCAAATCTAAAGTAAAAAATCCAAATTTGTCAAACTTCAAAACTAAAATGTTCAAAGTGTTACCAATATTCCATAACAAATTATGGTGGTGACCCAACACTTTTGTGAAGTGTCTAAATCATTTTTTATTATAACAATGGCTTAAACAATCATTTAAATGCCTTTTCATTATTGCAAAATTACAAAGAAACTCGAAAGCCTCCCAAACTTTTTGTGGCAGTCCTAGTCAGTGCAAGGTATTTATCTGGCCCAGACCCACTTTGGACAAAATACTTTGGCTAGCTAAAAGAAAATGGAAAAAGAAAAGAAGCAAAAGAAAAGGAGACCCCCCTGACTCCCACTGGGCCTAGCCCAGCAGACCAACCCAGTCGGCCAACCTTGCCCTCTCGGTCGCCCCCTCCCTTCCCATTCCTCTGTTTCGGTCGCTACAGGGGCATGGCTGCCCCCGACCACCTCGCCGGCGACGCCCGGAGAGGATAAGGCCTCCACTGAGGCCTCCCCCCGGATATTTCTCCCGCATCTGCTCTCGCCCCTCCCCCAGATCCTCCTCCTTTCCCTGGTGCCTGAGGCCACTGCCTCATCTCGCCGGACCCCCCTCCAGGGTCCGTCCCGTCGACCTCATCCACGAGCTCCAGCTCGCCCCGACGCCCAGCGCCGCGCTCGTCCCCGTCTCCACTGCCTCGCCCCGACGCCGTTCATCCTTGCCATGGCCGCCTCGTCGTCCCTGCCCTCCTCCCCGGCGAGCTCCGTCCGCTGCGACCCTCCTACTGCTACTAAACTCCCGCCGGCCATCGTGTGCCCCACGGTGAGGCTCCCACCCCACCTCCTCTCCCATTACCTCTCTAGGACGCCCGCCATCATTCGCGTCGACGACCGCAGCCGCGGGCTCCGCTCGCCGCATCCCCGTACACCCCGTACCGCGCCTGAGCTTTCACGAGCTCGTGGGAGACACATCATGACCGTGCTCCCTGCGCCTCACCGCGTCTGCCTTGCGCTCCGGCCGCGTTCGGCGTGCGCACACGCCCGCGCCCATGGCCTCTGCCCGCTCGCCCCCTTCTATATGCTGCTGCTACTTGACCGCGTCGATACCCCACAGCGCCGATCGCTGCAGCGCTGCTCTGCTGCCGATGATCTATGCTGCCGCCGCCACCTGCAGCCTCTCCCCGCTCGCGACCCCCCCGCTGCTCCCCGGTCACCGCCCGTCACTGCCGCCCCTGGCTTCTGCTGCTGCGCGCCACAACTCGCCCCGCCCTTGCAGCCCCGCCTCTCCGCCGGCCGCCTCGGCCACTACCGCACCTGGCCTAGCCCCCCGCTTCCCCCTTGCCGTCGCCCCCCCGTCGCCCCGGTGATCATCGCCGGCCACGGCCTTGCCCGTCCCCATTCAGGCGGGCGCCCGCACCCGCTCGCCCAGCGCCTGTTAGGCCTTATGGGCCACTGCCATAGGGGCCCGCCCCTATAAAACTAAAAAGAAAAGTTTTAAATATATATATAATAAATAAGTAAATAAATAAATTTGTTAATCAATTAACTTAACTAATCTTGCAACCTTTCCCCTCCGGTTCATCTGTCCGAAAATGCCTAACTCCGGGAAAACTTTCCCGGATGTTTCCCCCTTCACCTGTATCGTGTAGCATCGCGTTAGAACATGCCTAGTGCTGCTTATTGTATTGTAATGCATCTGTGTGCCTTATATTTACTGTTTCTCCCCCCTCTTCTTCTCTCCGGTAGACCCCGAGACGGCTGCCGATGCCGCTGTGATCGACTACGTCGACGACGACCCCTTCTTCCCTTTCAGCGGAGCTTCCAGGCAAGCCCCCCCCTTTGATCATCCTGATATCGCCCATTCCATTCTCTCATGCTTGCATTAGATTTTGCTACTGTTATTGATTGCTCCTGCTTTTGTAACCTGCTTATTGTTACCTACCTGCTTATCCTAAACTTCTTAGTATAGGTTGGTTAGTGATCCATCAGTGACCCCCACCTTGTCCTTGTTGCCCCTGCTTCATCTTCGATGACTCGATCAACGTGATCGATGACCAGAGCCTGACACCTCACATCACATCACGCCCCTTTAGTTGCTCGACTCTGCAGAGCTACTATTGAGTGCCAAGGGTGATCCCTCATAACGCACTCCTGATGATAATTCTGTAGTGTAGCTATTCAGTCGGGGTCATCGAGGGTGATTTCCTCTTTCACCATTCCCGATACAGCTCTGTCGTGCAACACCTCAAGTGTGAACCTCGAGGGTGGTCCCTCTTACGTTCACCTTGATGATTACATTGAGTGGAATCCACCGGGGGTGATTCCTCGGGTTTTCCCCTTGATGTTTGGACACACGGTTACCGGGAATTTACTTGAGACCTTTGTTTAAGTCGGGTCGGCCCTGAGGGGTACCCGCGAGTTGATGTGAAAGTCGGGCAGGCCCGTTGAGCACCCACGAGTTTTCCACATGGCACGGCCGGGCAGTCTGGGCCTTTGCCGTAAGTCCATGAGACGGGGCGACGGGGTCACATTATCATGAGTCTCTGCTCGTCTCCACGAGCCCCCAATGCACTAACAAGTTTGGGTATTTCTTCTGAGTTGGCCTCTGGCCTTTACGCACTAACCACCACGCGAGAATAGATATGGGCCTCGACGTCACAGTATCAGCCGAAGCTTTGTCAGACGTCCAGTTCAGCACTGTGGCACGGTCGGACCGTGCTGGCCATCCGAGGCGGTGCTGGTATCCACCCTTCTCGCAACGACCCGGAGTGCAACGGGCGATGGGCCCAAGACCCCGGGGCACTTAGGATGTAGACTAGCGGGGACCTCTCTGCTGAGCCTAGGTAGGGCTGTGACGTGTTGATCTTCCGAGGCCAGGCATTGACCCCAGAAAGGTGTGTCCGGCCAGAGTGATCGAGCGTGTTGGGTAACGTGGTGCACCCCTGCAGGGAAGATATATATTCGAATACCATGTCCACGGTAATGGACGTTCAGACTTGTATCCAGATCTTATATAACTAGAAATGGATACTTGAGATATGTGATGGGTATGTGGCTTCGGGATTGCTTTCTCGTAGGGAGTCGAGGAAGGATCTCTGGGCGTTAATGCTACAACATGTTTGTTAATATAAACTGCTATTCTTTACTCGTCTACATGCTGCAAGATGATTGGAGCTGCTTGAAGATGCTAGTCTTCGATAGGCTAGGCCTTCCCCTCTATTCTGGCATTCTGCAGTTCAGTCCACAGATACAACCCTTCCTTTTGATACCAATGCATACCTAGTATAGATCTGATGCTTGCGAGCACTTTGGATGAGTACTCACGGTTACTTTGCTACCCCTTTTCCCCCTTCCTTCTTCTTCCGGTTGATGCAACCAGATGGTGGATCCTTGGAGCCAGATGCCACCGCCGACGGATGCTACTACGTGGAGACCGCCGACGACCAGGAGTAGTTAGGAGGTCCCAGGCAGGAGGCCTTTCCTCTTCGATCGTTGATTTTTGTGCTAGCCTTCTTAAGGCATCCTTGTCTAACTTTATGTCTGTACTCAGATATTGTTGCTTCCGCTGACTCTTGTGTATCGAGCTTGTGTTCGAGCCCTCGAGGCCCCTCGCTTGTAATATGAAGCTTGTATTATTTTATTTGTGTCTAGAGTTGTGTTGTGATATCTTCCCGTGAGTCCCTGATCTTGATCGTACACATTTGCGTGTATGATTAGTGTACGGTCGAATCGGGGGCATCACAATAAGCATGCAGGAAAGAACAACTGTCGCGTGACACTAGATTAATATTTTACTCCAATAAAATTAATTGTATAAAAAAGTGTCAAAACTATAAAGTAATGGTATAAAAGTAGCAAAGACATAGCAAACAATTATAGATATGTGTATCCAACATCCCTAAGCTTAATCCATACTCATCCTCGAGTATGTAGATGGTAACAAAATATTTTTTATTCTGAATTGTACTTCTACATGAACATGATTATCTGATGTAATCTCATAAAAGTTAGCTTTCGTAAAGCGATGCAATGCTAGAGGTATATATCAGATAATCATGTTTAAGCTGGCTCTACACATTGATTTGTAGTACCATAGAGCAAGTTTAATCACCAACGTTCCCCTTGCCAAATGTTACGAAAGAATGTCAAGACTATAATTGGGAACTCAAATTTGACTCTTGTATTTCTCAACATCTTATCATAAACCAACCCAAGGTGGATCAAGAAAAACAATGTGGACTTTATACTTTATGCACACACCTTCCTTTATACGATACTCAAGCGGAAGTTCTCAGATTTTATCACTTATTGTAGAAAGAGAATAATGATGAAGGTTTGTGAGATTTTCTTTGAAAATAGTCTCGCATAAATGCATCTAGATCTTTAGGGAGTGTTAAGACCTTATCATCAATGTTAATGCAAGTAGTAGTGACTGCCATACAACAAATGCACTAGAGATATGAAAGTATAAAAGTTTTCTTACGGACTAGTGTGGTATGCATCCAAGTTTCTTTTTCAGGAAGACCTAAGCATTTGAGAAAACACATCATTGGAATATACCAGTGGAGCTCCTTTTTTTACATTTTCTTTTTTTACAGCTTAATGGTGCGTCTTTTATTTGATCACTCAAGGGAAGAATCAACACTCTACAATGATGAACAATACACTTTTTTTAATTTATGCATAACTCAAATCAAATAATCAATATGGTCAAAAATTGAAAATGATGTGGGAACTCTATATGAAGCAACATTGTACTAGTGTGTGCAATGACCTAGCTGTCGTGGGAGGGGAATGAATAAATCAGTTCAAGGAGGAATTTCCTTTTGGTGCTAGCACTCATTTTACTCGTGGCCACTAATAGGTCTCCAACGTATCTATATTTTTTATTGTTCCATGCTATTATATTATCAATCTTGGATGTTTTATATGCATTATTATGCTATTTTATATCATTTTTGGGACTAACCTATTAACCTAGTGCCCAAGCCAGTTGCTGTTTTCCCCTTATTTTTGTCTTTACAGAAAATCAATACCAAACGGAGTCCAAACAAGATGAAACTTTTTGACGATTTTTCTTGGACGACAAGGCACCCTGGAAGCTTCGCGAGGAGGCCAGAAGAGCCGCGAGGTGGCCCCAAGCTCACAGGGCGCTCCCTAGGAGGGGCTCCCCCAAGCTTGTGGGCCCCCTGTGGCACTTCCAGCCCTAATTTTTCTTCAATAAATACCCAAATATTCCCCATAGACCAGAGGGAACACCAAAAATACTTTTCCACCGCCGCAAGTTTCTGTCTTCATGAGATCCCATCTGGAGACCTTTTTCGGTACTCTGCCGGAGGGTGATTCGACCACGAAGAGCTTATACATCAACCTTGCTTCCCTCCCGATGATGTGTGAGTAGTTTAACATAGACCTATGGGTCCATAGCTAGTAGCTAGATGGATTCTTCTCTCTATTTGATCTCCAATACAATGTTCTCCTTGATATTCTTGGAGATCTATTTGATGTAATCTTCTTATGCGGAGCGTTTGTTGAGATCCAATGAATTGTGGGTTTATGATCAGATTATCTATGAATATTATTTGAGTCTTCTCTGAACTCTTTTGTGCATGATTTATATAGCTTTGTATTTCTCTCCGATCTATTGATTTGGTTTGGCCAACTAGATTGAGTTTTCTTGCAATGGGAGAGGTGCTTTGTAATGGGTTCAATGCTGCGGTGCTTATTCCCAGTGACAGAAGGGACATGACACGTATTTGTATTGTTGCCATTAAGGATAAAAAGATGGGGTTTGTTCATACTGATTGGTGATACATCTCCATCGTATCTATTTTTCCTAACACTTTTGCTCTTGTTTTGGACTCTAATTTGCATGCTTTGAATGAAACTAACCGGTACTAACGTTGTTTTCAGCAGAACTACCCTACCATGGTGTTGTTTTTGTGCAGAAATAAAAGTTCTCGCATTTGGACGAAACTTTTTGTAGAATTATTTTGGAATAAATAAAAAGTAATGGAACCAAGACCCACTGGAGGGGGGGGGCCTGGCTGCCCACAAGACACCAGGGCACGCCACCTCCCTGTGGTGCGCCCTGGTGGGTGGTGGGGCCCTCGAGGCCCCTCTGATCCTAATTCTGACGCTATAAAATCCTATTTTTCCAGAAAAAAGAGGAGAGGAAGTTTCATCACGTTTTATGATACGGAGCTGCCGCCACCTCCTGTTCTTCATCGGGAGGCCAAATCTGGAGCCCGTTCAGACCTCTAGAGAGGGGGATCTTCGGTCTTCGTCATCACCAATCCTCCTTCATCACCAATTAGATGATGCTCCCCACCGGGAGTGAGTAATTCCTTCATAGGCTCGTTGATCGGTGAGGAGTTGGATGAGATGAATCATGTAATCGAGTTAGTTTTGTTAGGGCTTGATCCCTAGTATCCACTATGTTCTGAGATTGATGTTGCTATGACTTTGCTATGCTTAATGCTTGTCACTTGAGCCCGAGTGCCATGATTTCAGATTTGAACCGTTTATGTTTTCACCATTATATCTATGTTATATATCCGATTGCAAGTCATATGCACCTATTACGTGTTATGATCCATAAACCCCAGGGTGATAGTAATTGGAATACTTTCCGGTGATGACCATAGTTTGAGGAGTTCATGTATTCACTATGTGTTAATGCTTTGTTCCGGTTCTCTAAAAAGGAGGCCTTAATATCCCTTAGTTTCCTTATGGACCCCGCTGCCACGGGAGGGTAGGACAAAAGATGTCATGCAAGTTCTTTTCCATAAACACGTATTACTATTTACGGAATACATGCCTACATTATATTTATGAACTGGAGCTAGTTCCGTGTCGCCCTAGGTTATGACTGTTATATGATGAATATTATCCAACGAATTCACCGATCCAATGCCTACGGGTTTTCCAAATATTGCTCTTTCTAAGTTACTATTGTTGTTGCTACTGTTACAAATGCTCAGAAATTGTTACTGCTGTTACCGTTACTATTACTACTGTTACCACTGCTATCAAAACTATCATACTACTGTGCTACTGATCACTTTGCTGCAGATATTTAATCTCTAGGTGTGGTTGAATTGACAACTCAACTGCTAATACGTACAAATATTATTTGGCTCCCATTGTGTCGAATCAATAAATTTGGGTTGAATACTCTACCCTGAAAAATGTTGCGATCCCCTATACTTGTGGGTTATCAATTGGATCTATCCCTCTACATCATGTTATCTTGCTTAAGGTGTTACTCCATTCTTGTTAACTTAATACACTAGATCCATGGTTGATAGCGGTCGATGTGTGGACTAATAGTAGTAGATGCAGGCAGGAGTTGGTTTACTTGTCACGGACGTGATGCCTATATAAAAGATTATTGCCTTAGATATCGTCATAATTATGCATTTTATATCAATTGCTCAACAGTAATTTGTTTACCCACGTATGCTTTCTTTCAAGAGAGAAGCCTCTACTGAAAACTATGGCCCCCGGGTCTATCTTTTATCATATCATTTTCAGATCTATAAAATCAAAAACATAAAAATACCTTTGCTGCAATTTATTTACTTTTATTTTATTTCACACATTTACTTATCTTTTATATCTATCACTATCAGATATCATCCTTTCAAGTAACCATGAAGGGATTGACAACCCCTTCATCGCGTTGGGTGCAAGTATTTGTTTGTTTGTATAGGTGCAATTATTGGAGACTTGTGTGTTCCTCCTACTGGATTGATACCTAGGTTCTCAACTGGGGGGGGGGATACTTATCTCTACTTTGCTGCATCACCCTTTCCTCTTGAAGGAAAAAACCAACGCAAGCTCAAGAAGTAGCAGGAAGAATTTCTGGCGCCGTTGCCGCGGAGGATCTACATCAATCCTAGCAAGTAACCAATGGCGGACCCAGGAATTGAAGTTAGCCGGGGCGAACATTTAATGTTTAAATTTTTTCGCTACAAATGCAGTTATATTCAACCAGAACTCATAGCATTCAACAACAAAAGGATGAAAAGAATATTTAAACCTAGTACACTGTTAAAAGTCGCCGAGGCCGCCTGACTGCTCACATGGACTCTTGCCTTGCCGCTTGAAATGCTCACTTATGCCACAATATGATCCCATAATTCCAATTTCCAAATGAGACCTACAAAATAAAGAATGCATTATCACAAGTGTGATGAGAGTTGTATATTTTGATATGGACACACATCTGATGGTAACTGGGTGGTAGTATACCTTTAAGACGTAATTGCATAATGAACACGAGGTTGTGGAGGTAGATGACCTCGACGGTTCTTCAAGGCATGAAAACGAACCATAATCTCTTTATCACTAATTTTAGCAAATATCTAGCGCTCAAAAAAGCAAACCATCAAATCATTAAGCCAATGATCACCCATCTTGTTTCGAAGATCAGTCTTTATAATATTCATGGCTGAGAAAACCCTCTCAACTGATGCAGTTGCCACCGGTAATGTCAATGCAAGTCTGATGAGCCGATAAACCAATGGAAATACCAAATGTTGTCTACTCTGAACCAACTTGAGACCAAGAGAACTCAAACTATCGCAAGACAAGAATTCAATACTTCTTTTCATCACATCAATATATATGTTGAGTTGATCAGTCAACAGATAGCGCTCTTGTGAAGGGAAATCAATTGACTAAATATTTGCAAGCTCAACTTGCTTATCATGATCAAAGTTGCTAAATGAGTCTCTAGGATCAAGACAAGCAATGCACTTCAACAAGCGTGTAGAAGTTTCACTAAATCGATTATTCATCTCAACTATGTTTCTATCCAACACCTCATTGAATATAATTACCTTATAATGATGGAGACAAGTAACCATTTTGCGTGATCTTCTTGGGTAACCCCTTGCTGAAATGTTATCATCCATATTGGGCACTATTATATTTCTTACAGCACAAAAGTTAGTAGTAGATATTAAGAGAGGCTCCCATCCATCATCTCTCAACTTTTGTAATAGACTTTTCACTGACACAATCATATTCATAGAACAGACTATATTCTAATCTTTTTGTTGCAATGCTTGTGACAAATCATTGGTTAAACCAAGCACTCGAAGCATCAAATGCAAGATAAGAACAAATTCAAATGTTGCCATGTTTATCATAAAGCCAGAAGCCAAACCTCTATCATCAGCATCTGCTCCATCAAGAGAAATACCATGTAGCACTTCAACCACGGAATCCCACATTTGATATATCCGGATTAGAGTCTTGTGGTGTGACCCCCATCGTGTATCACCAGGTCTTGCTAAACTTGTCTCTTGATGCTGGCCTTTTCCTGACAAAATCTCCCCATGCTCTAATTGTAAAACCTGGTTGTCATGATACTTCTGCAACAATGCATCTTTTCTTTTACACGAGGCACTTACCTGCAAGAAAAGAGCAAGTGCGATTAGAATTTTATAATGGCTAGATATATACTATTTGGATTTGCAAATAGCCATAAGATATAAGAACTAAGAAGTACTAACCATGTTGACAATATTATTTGTATGTCCAAAGAAATCACTAGCAGCTAGGACTCCCTTGACAACAGCAACAACTACCAATTGAAGTTGGTGGGCAAAACAATGCACATAAAAAGCATACGGATTGACATCTAGCACCAATTTCTTCAAACCATTAAGTTCTCCACGCATATTTGAGGCCCCATCATATCCTTGTCCTCTCAAACTAGACATGGATAAATTATGTTTAACAAACATTGCATGCAAAGATCTTTTCAAAGAAGCGGATGTAGTATCAAGAACATG
Source organism: Triticum aestivum (assembly GCF_018294505.1). Classification (NCBI taxonomy): domain Eukaryota; kingdom Viridiplantae; phylum Streptophyta; class Magnoliopsida; order Poales; family Poaceae; genus Triticum; species Triticum aestivum. The sequence goes on along the minus strand of NC_057796.1, from coordinate 399,683,764 downwards.
TTTAACACCAAGCAATCTTTCCAAAGACTCCCCTTTTTGGTTCGTGAACCTTCAAGCAAAACAAACTATAAAATTAGAACAAGCATGTGAGGGTAGAGTAGGTACATTCAGAATTAGAACAATCATGACAAATAACTAACCTCACAATCACAGCCATTTGCTCTCTAACCGATACATCATGAGACTCATCAACAAGTAGAGAGAAATTACTATCACCAAGCTCATTCATTATCACTTTTGTAGTCAGTTCGGCACATGCTTGTACTATTTGTTTTTGGAATTTATGAAAAGTCAATTGATGATTGCCAGGAGCATTTTTATGGACCACATCGGCTACATCTTTGCATCTTTCAGCATACCAATCCAACATCTCAAGGAAATTACCCTTGCTCATGGAAGTGGTAGTCTCATCGTGCCCACGAAAAGCTAGGCCTTGAGTGACAAGAAACCTTACCACACCTACAATAGCCCTCAAACGCTCTTCATATTCAATATGTGATTTCTCAGTATGAGAAGTCATTGCATATGACACACTTTGCTTTTGGTTTTCGAAATCTTCACACCGTCTTCTAGCATTGTTGTGAGCGTTGTTTGGTCCACCTACATGAGCATTGAATATTTCCACTGCCTTCTTCCAATTTTTGAACCCTTTCTTAGTGAAGACATCATGGCCAAACTTGTCACCAATGCTTGGAGGCTTGAAAAGAAAACAATGGAAACAATAGGCAGATTTGTCTCTTTACTATAATCTAGCCAGGCATAATCTTTATACCATGCTTCTTTGAAGTTCCGCCAATCTTTCCCAAAAAGAGTTTGAGGAAAATCATGACCATACAAACGTCCAACACCTTTCGACAAATATGCCCTTCTCATTTCATCTCTAATTTCTGGAGTTGCATACTCTTCAATTTGCTTACGTGTGCCAGGATCAGGATCCACATCAGCTAACTTAAATGCCGGAGGAATGCCCTACAACATCAAATGGCACCATATCAAAACCAAGTGTCCTATTACTGCTATTTGCTATTCAACATTCCAAGTTTCCAACTAACATATCAAAGGAAGGATACAATCATACAAGAAGACTAGAAGAGGATACCTGCCGGTCATCGGAGTCATGTGGTCGCTCTCGCTTCCGTTTGGCTCTGGCCGCCGAAGCTGCTGCCCCTGCCACAGCCGCCGCATCTTCGACAGCAGCAGCCTCAGCTTCTTCGAGTTCGACAGCAGTAGCTATGCCTATCCAATCCACCTCTTCGCCGGAGTCCATCTCTTCACCGGAGTCCATCTCTTCACCGGAATCCATCACCGGCACCACCCCCCACTGCCACCCCCCGCCGTTGGCCCGACCTCCAGGCTGCAGCACCAGCACCACCCCACACAGCCGCAGTATCAGCCCCCTCCCTCGCCGATGCAGGAGCGAGCAGATGCAGGAGCCGCCCCTCGCGCCCGGGAACCCCTGGCCTCTGGGCTCTGGCAGCAGCGCAACACCGCAGCAGCGAGCAGTAGGTCATCTAGGTCGTGCAGAGGGAGGGGAACGGTGGATTGGATTTCTAGATCGAGGACTAGTCAACAGATCTAAGAGAGACGTTTGTTTTGGGCCTGTAGAAACTAGCCCAGTCCACCGGCGGACCAGCCCACATCTCTCTGCTTTCCTCTTACCCCTTCGCTCGCTGGCTGCCGCACGAACAGAGACGTCACTGATGCTGGTTTTCTCCGCCGCCGGAGGAAGATAGGTAGGTAGGGGTCGATCCTCCGCCGCCGGCGACCCGGGGCGGCCGCCCCAGCTCGCCCCAATGGTGGGTCCGCCACTGCAAGTAACCATCATAAACTCTTGTCTCTTGCATTTACATTATTTGACATTTTCCTCTTGTTTTCATCTCCCCCACTTCTAAAATGTTTTCAGAAAAAACAAAAAAATATTTGCCTTCTTTTCGTTTAGTTTTTTGTTTGCTTGTGTGCTAGATTGCTTTCTTTGTTATCATGGCTAGTTCTTATCTCATGGCATGCACCCCAGAAAGTGAAGTTCTTAACTTTAAGCAAAGGGGAGGAGAGAATTTAAAAGATGCTTGGTATAGAATTTGCAATGCTCAGAATAGATCTACTCGTAAGTAATCTACTAGCGTCCTTCTTCGAAATTTTTATGTGGGTGTTACCACTTTGTATAGATTTGTGCTAGACACTATTACTAGGGGTAATTTCTTGGGTAGTCACCCTATGGATGCTTTTAATGCTATGGGAAATTTGGTGGTTCGCCACCAATCATGATTAATGAAACAACATTAACCTTGGAACATGTGATGCAAAGGCTGGATATTATTGAGAATAATTTTTTTACCATAGAGCATATTGAAAGTTTGGATAAAAAGATTCATAATCATATTACTCAAATTGGATCAAAGGTAGAGATTACTTTAAAAACACTAAAGTGGAAGGAGCCTATAATTAATGAGAGGGTAGAACGGAGTCCCGCTAGAATCGATAAGTTGCAGGAGATTATTACCAATTTGGTTCCGCTTTTGCTTCTGTCAAAACTACCCCAAAATTTCCTCATAATAAAACTACTAAGTTTAGTTGTATTCCTAAAAATAAGGGTGAATCATCCAGTGAAGGAAACGAGGATCTTAAGATGATAAGTATTTGCCGTAGTTTTACCAATATGATTACGAAACCAACTCTTACAAACGAATTTCTTAATTTTCTATCTAGGAGTGTGAGCATGATACATCTCCAACGTATCTGTAATTTTTTATTGTTACATGCTATTATATTATCTGTTTTGGATGTTTTATATGCATTAATATGCTATTTTATATGATTTTTGGGACTAACCTATTAACCTAGGGCCCAGTGCCAGTTCCTGTTTTTCCTTGTTCTAGAGTTTCGCGGAAAAGGAATACCAAACGGAGTCCAAACGGAATGAAACTTTCGCGATGATTTTTCTTGGACCAGAAGACATCCAGAGGGCTTGGAGTGCACGTCAGGAAAGCCACGAGGCAACCACAAGGTCGGGAGGCGTGCCCAGGGGGTAGGGCACGCCCCCCACCCTCGTGGGCTCCTCGTGACTCCACCGACCTATTTCTTCCACTTATATATTCTCAAATATCCCCAAAACCTTCCAGGGGAGCCACGAAACCACTTTTCCACTCCTGCAACCTTCTGTACCCATGAGATCCCATCTAGGGGACTTTTCCGGCATCCCACCAGAGGGTGATTTGATCACGGAGGGCTTCTACATCAACACCATTGCCTCTCCGATGAAGTGTGAGTAGTTTACCACAGACCTACGGGTCCATAGCTTGTAGCTAGATGGCTTCTTCTCTCTCTTTGATTCTCAATACAAAGTTCTCCTTGATGTTCTTGGAGATCTATTCGATGTAATACTCTTTTGCGGTGTGTTTGCCGAGATCCGATGAATTGTGGATTTATGATCAGCTTATCTATGAATATTATTTTAATCTCCTTTGAATTCTTATATGCATGATTTGATATCTTTGCAAGTCTATTCGAACTAATGATTTGGTTTGGCCAACTAGATTGTTTTTTCTTGCAATGAGAGAAGTGCTTAGCTTTGGGTTCAATCTTGTGGTGCTCGATCCTAGTGATAGAAGGGGAACCGACACGTATTGTATTGTTTCCATCAAGGATAACAAGATGGGGTTTTCATCATATTGCTTGAGTTTATCCCGCTACATCATGTCATCTTACAATGCGTTACTCTGTTCTTATGAACTTTATACTCTAGATGCAGGCAGGAGTCGGACGATGTGTGGAGTAATAGTAGTAGATGCAGGCAGGAGTCGGTCTACTTGATACAGACGTGATGCCTATATTCATGATCATTGCCTTAGATATCATCATAACTTTGCGCTTTTCTATCAATTGCTCGGCAGTAATTTGTTCACCCATCGTAATATTTTCTATCCTGAGAGAAGCCTCTAGTGAAACCTATGGCCCCCGGGTCTACTTTCCATCATATAAGTTTCCGATCTACAATTTTATTTTCCTATTTACTTTCTTTGCAATCTTTTACTTCCTGTTCCATAAACAAAAAATACCAAAAATATTACTTTACCATTTATCCATCTATATCATATCTCACTTTGCAAATAACCGTGAAGGGATTGACAACCCCTTTATCGCATTGGGTGCAAGTTGGTGTTTGTTTGTGTAGGTATTCGGTGGCTTGTGCGTTGTCTCCTACTGGATTGATACCTTGGTTCTCAAAAGCTGAGGGAAATACTTACTCTACTTTGCTGCATCACCCTTTCCTATTCAAGGGAAAAACCAACGCAACCTCAAGAGGTAGGAGGAAGAATTTCTGGCACCGTTGCCGGGGAGATTTACGCCAAGTCAAGTCAAGATTTGATCTCCCGTCAACTTGCCAATTTCTGGCGCCGTTGCCGGGGAGATCTACGCCAAGCTGAGACATACCAAGTACCCATCATAAACTCTCATCCCTCGCATTACATTATTTGCCATTCGCCTCTCGTTTTCCTCTCCCCCCACTTCTAAAACGATTTTAGAAAAGATTTGCCTTTTCTTCGCCCCTCTTCCGATCGTCTTCTTTGCTTGCTTTTTGTGTGCTGGTGTGTTGGATTGCTTGCTTTGTCACGATGACTCAAGAGAATACCAAATTGTGTGACTTTTCCAACACCAATAATAATGATTTTATTAGTACTCCGATTGCTCCCGCTACTAATGCGGAATCTTGTGAAATCAACGACGCTTTGCTGAATCTTGTTATGAAAGATCAATTTTCCGGCCTTCCCAATGAAGATGCCGCATCCCATCTTAATAATTTCGTTGATTTGTGTGATATGCAAAAGAAAAAAGATGTGGATAATGATATTGTTAAATTGAAGCTATTTCCGTTCTCACTTCGAGATCGTGCTAAAACTTGGTTTTCATCTTTGCCTAAAAATAGTATTGATTCATGGAATAAGTGTAAAGATGCTTTTATTTCCAAGTATTTTCCTCCCGCTAAGATCATCTCCCTTAGGAACGATATTATGAATTTTAAGCAACTTGATCATGAACATGTTGCACAATCTTGGGAGAGGATGAAATTGATGATACGAAATTGCCCTACTCATGGTTTGAATTTGTGGATGATTATACAAAAAAATTATGCCGGATTGAATTTTTCTTCTAGAAATCTTTTAGATTCGGCCACGGGAGGCACTTTTATGGAAATTACTTTAGGAGAAGCTATCAAACTCCTAGATAATATTATTGTTAATATTCTCAATGGCATACCGAAAGATCTTCCACTAGTAAAAAAGTGCATGCGATTGAAGAGATTAATGTTTTGAGTGGAAAGATGGACGAGCTTATGAAATTATTTGCTAGCAACAGTGCTCCTATTGATCCTAATGATATGGCTTTGTCTATTTTGATTGAGAATAATAATGAATCTATGGATGCGAATTTTGTTGGTAGGAACAATTTTGGTAATAACGTGTATATAGGCAATTTTAATCCTAGGCCGTTTCCTAGTAATTCCTCTAATAATTATGGTAATTCCTACAACAATTCTTATGGAAATTATAATAAGATGCCCTATGAATTTGAGAATAGTGTTAAATAATTTATGAGTTTGCAAAAGAATTTCAATGCTTTGATTGAAGAAATATTGCTTAAGATTGATGATTTGGCTAGGAATGTGGATAGAATTTCTCTTGATGTTGATTCTTTGAAACTTAGATCTATTCCACCTAAGCATGATATCAATGAGTCTCTCAAAGCCATGAGAATTTCCATTTATTAGTTCAAAGAAAGAACCGCTAAGATGCATGCAAGGAAAGATTGGTTTATAAAAGCGTGTTCTTCTAGTTTCCGTGAAAATAATGATGAAGATATTAAAGTAATTGATGTGACTCCTATTGAATCTTTGTTTTCCAATATAAAACTTGATAAATATGGGACTGGAGATGAGTCAACTTTAGTTACAAGGCGCCCCAATGATTCGGTGTTTTTTGATCTTGATGCAAAAATTGATAAAAGTGGGATTGGAGAGGTCAAATTTTAAATAGCAATGAACCCACTCTTTTGGATTTCAAGGAATTTAATTATGATAATTGTCCTTTAATAGATTGTATTTCCTTGTTGCAATCCATGTTGAATTCTCCTCATGCTTATAGTCAAAGCAAAGCTTTTACTAAACATATCGTTGATGCTATGATGCAATCTTTCGAAGAAAAGCTTGAATTGGAAGTTTCTATCCCTAGAAAACTTTACGATGAGTGGGAACCTACTATTAAGATTAAGATTAAAGATTATGAATGACATACTTTGTGTGATTTGGTTTCTAGTGTTTCCACGATTCCGAAAACTCTATGTGATGTCTTGGGCTTCCGTGAATTAGATGATTGTTCTTTAAATTTGCATCTTGCGGATTCCACTATTAAGAAACCTATGGGAAGAATTAATGATGTTATTATTGTTGCAAATAGTAATTATGTGCCCATAGATTTCATTGTTCTTGATATAGATTGCAATCCTACATGTCCTATTATTCTTGGTAGACCTTTCCTTAGAACGATTGGTGCAATCATTGATATGAAAGAAGGAAACATTAGATTTCAATTTCCGTTAAGGAAAGGCATGGAACACTTCCCAAGAAAGAAAATTAAATTGCCTTATGAATCCATTATGAGAGCCACTTATGGATTGCAAGCCAAAGATGATAACATCTGGATCTATTCATGTTTTATGCCTAGCTAAGGGCGTTAAACAATAGCGCTTGTTGGGAGGCAACCCAACTTTATTTTTGTTTTTGCTTTTAGGCTTTGTTTTGAATTAAATCATTCATCTAGCCTCTGGTTAGATGTGGTTTTGTGTTTTAATTAGTGTTTGTGCCAAGTAAGACCTTTGGGATTGCTTACGGTAATAGTTGATTTGATCTTGCTGAAAAAACAGAAACTTATGAGCTCAGTCCCAGAAGTTTTAAAAATCACAGGAGCGTCGAAAAATGCTGAATTTTTTTACAGTAGATTGATATACAAATTTCTTAGGCCCTACTAATTTTTTCTGGAATTTTGGAGTTACAGAAGTATGCGAACTATCTAGATTACTACAGGCTATTCTGTTTTTGACAGATTCTGTTTTTCGCGGGTTGTTTGCTTATTTTGATGCATCTATGGCTAGTATCAGGGGGTATGAACCATGTAAAAGTTGGAAACAGTAGATATTACACCAATATAAATAAATAATGAGATCACAACAGTACCAAAAGTGGTGATTTATTTTCTTATACTAATGGAGCTTACGAGATTTTCTGTTGAGTTTTGTGTTGTCAAGTTTTCAATTTTTGGGTAAGTATTTGATGGACTATGGAATAAGGAGTGGCAAGAGCCTAAGCTTGGGGATGCCCAAGACACCCCAAGGTAATATTCAAGGATACCAAGAGCCTAAGCTTGGGGATGCCCCGGAAGGCATCCCCTCTTTCGTCTTCGTCTATCGGTAACTTTACTCGAGGCTATATTTTTATTCACCACATGATATGTGTTTTGCTTGGAGCGTCTTGTATGATTTGAGTCTTTTCCTTTTAGTTTGCCACAATCATCCTTGCTGTACACACCTTTTGGGAGAGACACGCATGAATCGTGATTTATTAGAATACTCTATGGCTTCACTTATATCTTTTGAGCTAGGCAAATTTGATCTGGTGCTTCACTTATATCTTTTCAGAGCACATCGGTGGTTTTATTTTATAGAAATTGATGAACTCTCGCACTTTATATTATTTTGAGAGTCTTTTAAACAGCATGGTAATTTGCTTTGGATATAAATTTAGTCCTAATATGATAGGCATCCAAGTGGGATATAATAAAAACTTGATTGTTTATGATTGTTTTGAGATATGAAGATGGTGATATTATAGTCATGCTAGTGAGTAGTTGTGAATTTGAGAAATACTTGTGTTAAAGTTTGTGAGTCCCGTAGCATGCACGTATGGTGAACCGTTATGTGATGAAGTCGGAGCATGATTTATTTATTGATTGTCTTCCTTATGAGTGGCGGTCGGGGACAAGCGATGGTCTTTTCCTACCAATATATCCCTCTAGGAGCATGCGCGCAGTACTTTTTTCGATGACTAATAGATTTTTGGAATAAGTATGTGAGTTATTTATGACTAATGTTGAGTCCATGGATTATACGCACTCTCACCTTTCCGCCATTGCTAGCCTCTCTAGTACCGAGCAACTTTCGCCGGTACCATAAACCCACCATATACCTTCCTCGAAACAGCCACCATACCTACATATTATGGCATTTCCATAGCCATTTCGAGATATATTGCCATGCAACTTTCCACCGTTCCGTTTATTATGACACACATCATCATTGTCATATTGCTTTGCATGATCATGTAGTTGACATCGTATTTGTGGCAAAGACACCTTTCATAATTCTTTCATACATGTCACTCTTGATTCATTGCACATCCCGGTACACCGCCGGAGGCATTCATATAGAGTCATATTTTGTTCTAAGTATCGAGTTGTAATTCTTGAGTTGTAAGTAAATAAAAGTGTGATGATATTCATTATTAGAGCATTGTCCCATGTGAGGAAAGGATGATGGAGACTATGATGCCCCCACAAGTCGGGATGAGACTCCGGACTAAATAAAAAAAGGCCAAAAAAATAAGAGAAGGCCCAAATAAAAAAATGAGAGAAAAGATAGAAGGGGCAATGCTACTATCCTTTTACCACACTTGTGCTTCAAAGTAGCACCATGATTTTCATGATAGAGAGTCTCCTATGATATCACTTTCATATACTAGTGGGAATTTTCATTATAGAACTTGGCTTGTATATTCCAATGATGGGCTTCCTCAAATTGCCCTAGGTCTTCATGAGCAAGCAAGTTGGATGCACACCCACTTAGTTTTCGTTTGGAGCTTTCATAAAATTATAGCTCTAGTGCATCCGTTTCATGGCAATCCCTACTCACTCACAACGATATCTGTTGATGGGCATCTCCATAGCCCATTGATACGCCTAGCTGATGTGAGACTATCTCCTTCTTTTTGTCTTCTGCACAACCACCTTCTATACCACATATAGTGCTATGTCCATGGCTCATGCTCATGTATTGCGTGAAAGTTGAAAAAGTTTGAGAACATCAAAAGTATGAAACAATTGCTTTGCTTGTCATCGGGGTTGTGCATGATTTGAATATTTTGTGTGATGAAGATGGAGCATAGCCAGACTATATGATTTTGTAGGGATAAGCTTTCTTTGGCCATGTTATTTTGAGAAGACATAATTATTTTGTTAGTATGCTTGAAGTATTTTTTATGTCAATATTAAACTTTTGTTTTGAATCATATAGATCTGAACATTCATGCCACAATAAAGAGAATTACATGGATAAATATGTTGGGTAGCATTCCACATCAAAAATTCTATTTTTATCATTTACCTACTCGAGGACGAGTTGGAATTAAGCTTGGGGATGCTTGATACCTCTCCAACGTATCTATAAGTTTTGATTGTTCCATGCTATTAGATTATTTATTTTGGATGTTTTATATGCATTAATATGCTATTTTATATGATTTTTGGGACTAACCTATTAACCTAGAGCCCAGTGCGAGTTCCTGTTTTTCCTTGTTTTAGAGTTTCGGAGAAAAGGAATACCAAACGGAATGAAACTTTCACGATGATTTTTCTTGGACCAGAAGACATCCAGAGGGCTTGGAGTGCACGTCAGGAAAGCCACGAGGCAGCCACAAGGCCAGGAGGCGTGCCCAGGGGGGTAGGGCGCGACCCCACCCTTGTGGGCCCCTCGTGACTCCACCAACATATTTCTTCCACCTATATATTCTCAAATATCGCAAAACAATTCAGGGGAGCCACGAAACCACTTTTCCACTGCCGCAACCTTCTGTACCAGTGACATCCCATCTAGGGGCCTTTTCCGACATCCCGCCGGAGGGGGATTCGATCATGGAGGGCTTCTACATCAACACCATTGCCTCTCCGATGAAGCTTGAGTAGTTTACCACAGACCTACGGGTCCATAGCTAGTAGCTAGATGGCTTCTTCTCTCTATTTGATTCTCAATACAAAGCTCTCCTTGATGTTCTTGGAGATCTATTCGATGTAGTACTCTTTTGCGGTGTGTTTGCCGAGATCCGATGTATTTTGGATTTATGATCAGCTTATCTATGAATATTATTTGAATCTCCTCTGAATTCTTATATGCATGATGTGATATCTTTGCAAGTCTCTTTGAACCATCGATTTGGTTTGGCCAACTAGATTGGTTTTTCTTGCAGTGGGAGAAGTGCTTAGCGTTGGGTTCAATCTTGCGGTGCTCGATCCTAGTGACACAAGGGGAACCGACGAGTATTGTATTGTTGCCATCGAGGATAACAAGATGGAGTTTTCATCATATTGCTTGAGTTCATCCCGCTACATCATGTCATCGTACTTAATGCGTTACTCTGTTCTTATGAACTTAATACTCTAGAAGCAGGCATGAGTCGGTCGATGTGTGGAGTAATAGTAGTACATGCAGGCATGAGTCGGTCTACTTGATACAGACGTGATGCCTATATTCATGATCATTGCCTTAGATATCGTCATAACTTTGCGCTTTCTATTAATTGCTCGTCAGTAATTTGTTCACCCATCATAATATTCCTATCCTGAGAGAAGCCTCTAGTGAAACCTATGGCCCCCGGGTCTACTTTCCATCATATAAGTTTTCGATCTACAATTTTAGTTTCCTATTTACTTTCTTTGCAATCTTTTACTTTCCGTTCCATAAACCAAAAATATTACTTTACCGTTTATCCTTCTATACCAGATCTCACTTTGAAAATAAATGTGAAGGGATTGACAACCCCTTTATCGCGTTGGGTGCAAGTTGGTGTTTGTTTGTGCATGTATTCGGTGGCTTGCGCATTGTCTCCTACTGGATTGATACCTTGGTTCTCAAAAGTTGAGGGAAATACTTACTCTACTTTGCTGCATCACCGTTTCCTCTTCAAGGGAAAAACCAACACAAGCTCAAGAGGTAGCAGAGCATTAATAAACCTAATGAAGTTCCTAGGAAGTATGGATGTGCAAATGAGGAATTGAACACCAAAGATGACAATACCTAGATCTATGCAATATGCCTAGCTAGGGGCATAAAACAATAGCGCTTGTTGGGAGGCAACCCAATTTTATTTTATGTTTTTTTGCTTATTCTTCTATTTTTTCAATAAATACACCATCATACTTCTATTATGATGGATTTTTAGTGTTTTAATTAGTATTTGTGCCAAGTAAGACCTTTGGGGTCATTTGGAAGATTGTTGATTTGATTCTGTGAAAAAAATAGAAACTTTTACGTCGAGTAGAAGAATTGTTAAAATTTGCTGGAGCGTGATAAAATTCTAAATTTCTTACACACGATTTATATACAGATTCCCCAAGTTGTCCTAATTTTTCAGAATTCTTGGAGTTAGAGAAGTTTGGCTAATGTCCAGATTACTACAGACCGTTCTGTTTTTTTTTGACAGATTCTATTTTCATTGTGTTGTTCGCTTGTTTTGATGAATATATGGGTTGTATCGGGGGGGGGGGGGGGGTATGAACCATGGTGAAGTTAGAATACAGTATATATAATGCAAATATAAAATTGGAATGAGTTTACAACAGTACCTAAAAGTGGTGATTTGCTTTATTATACAAACGGATCCCACGAGTTTTCTGTTGAGTTTTGTGTTGTGAAGTTTTCATGTTTTGGGGGAAGTTTCGATGGGCTAAGGAATAAGGAGTGGCTAGAGCCTAAGGTTACGGATGCTCATGGCACCCCAAGGAAATATTCAAGGACAACTAAGCGTCTAAGCTTCGGGATGCCCCGGATGGCATCCCCTCTTTTGTCTACAATCCATCGGTAAATTACTTGAGGCTATATTTTTATTCACCACATGATATGTGTTTTGCTTGGAGCATCTTGTATTATATGAGTCTTTGATTTATTTTCTTTTTAGATTGCCAAAATCGTCCTTGCTGGACACACCTTTTGAGAGGGACACACATTAATTGTGAATTTATTAGAATACTCTATGTGCTTCACTTTTTTTTTGAGCTAGGTAGTTGCTCTAGTGCCACTTATATCAGTTAGAGCACGGTGGTGGTTATATTTTAAAGAAATTGATGAACTCTCATGCTCCACTTATATTATTTTGAGAGTCTTATAAATAGTATGGCAATTTTCTTAGGTTACGAATTTAGTCCTAATAAGATGGGTATTCAAGAGGGGTATAATAAAAACTTTCATGAAGATCATTGAATATACGAGAAGTTCGATTCCTTGCATTTGTTTTGAGATATAAAGATGGTAATATTATAGTCATGCTAATGAGTAAATTTTTCTTAGTACTGATTCCCGAAGCATGCATGTATGGTTTCTCGTTATGCTATGAAATTGGAGCATGATTTATTATTGATTGTCTTCCTTTGCGTGGAGGTCGGGGGCGTGATACGTATCCAACGTATCTACTTTTTCTTACGCTTTTCTTCTTGTTTTGGACTCAAATTTGCATGATTTGAATTAAACTAACCCCGGGTTGACGCTGTTTTCAGCAGAACTACCATGGTGTTGTTTTTGTGCAGAAATAAAAGTTCTCGGAATGGCACAAAACTTTGCGAGGATTTTTTATATCAATAATAAGAATTTCTGGAGCCAAGACCTGCCGGAGAGGGGCACCTGGGTGGGCACAACCCACCAGGGCGCGCCCCCTCTCCTGGCGCGCCCAGGTGGGTTGTACCCACCTGGTGGCCCCACAGACCTCAACCCTGACACTATAAATTCCTATTTTCGGAGAGAAAAATTAGGGAGAAAGAATTATCGCGATCCAGGAAATGGAGCCGCCGCCAAGCCTTGTTCTTCCTCGGGAGGGCAGATCTGGAGTCCGTTTGGGGCTCCGGAGAGGGGGATCTTCATTCTTCGTCATCACCAACCATTCTCCATCACCAATTCCATGATGCTCCCCACCGGGAGTGAGTAATTCCTTCGTAGGCTCGCTGGTCGGTGAGGATTTGGATGATATTAAACATGTAATCGAGTTAGTTTTGTTAGGGCTTGATCCCTAGTATCCACTATGTTCTTAGATTGATGTTGCTATGACTCTGCCATGCTTAATGCTTGTCACTTTGGGCCCGGGTGCCATGAACTCAGATCTGAACCGTTTATGAATTCTTCATTATATCCATATTTGAGATATGATCTTGCAAGTTATAGTCACCTACTACGTGTTATGATCCGGTAACCCCGGACTGACAATAACCGAGACTTCTTCCGGTGATTACCGTAGTTTGAGGAGTTCATGTATTCACTATGTGTTAATGCTTTGTTCCGGTTCTCTATTAAAAGGAGGCCTTAATATCCCTTAGTTTCCAATATGGACCCCGCTGACACGGGAGGGTAGGACAAAAAATGTCATGCAAGTTCTTTTAATAAAGCATGTATGACTATTTACGGAATACATGCCTACATTATATCGATGAACTGAAGCTAGTGCCGTATCGCCCTAGGTTATAACTGTCACATGATGAATATCATCCAACAAGTCACCGATCCAATGCCTACGAATTTTCCCTATATTGTTTCTGCTAAGTTACTACTACTATCATCACTGTTACACTTGCTACAAAAATACTGCTATCACTATTACTGTTACCGTTGCTACTGTTACTATTATCAAAACTATCAAACTACTTTGCTACTGATCACTTTGCTGCAGATAATTAATCTCCAGGTGTGGTTGAATTGACAACTCAGCTGCTAATACCTTCAAATATTCTTTGGCTCCCCTTGTGTGGAATCTATAAATTTGGGTTGAATACTCTACCCCCTTGTGTGGAATCTATAAATTTGGGTTGAATACTCTACCCACGAAAACTGTTGCAATCCCCTATACTTGTGGGTTATCAAGACCTTTTTCTGGCGCCGTTGCCGGGGAGCATAGCTATATTTGTTGAGTCACTTGGGATTATTATCATATTATCACTATGAAGAATCTGAAGGATCCAAAGACTAAGGTATATCCCTCAAAGACGAGGGGAGGTAAGGAACTGCCATCCAGTTCTGCTTTAGATTCACCTTCTGTTTTGAGTAAACTTGCAACACCACCACATGCTATCAATTCTAATATGTCGCAAGTTACTGATGATGCTACTACTTCTACTATGAATGATGCTTATGATGATGCTAGTACCATGCTTGATAATGATGATGTGCCACTTGGTGAATTTCTTGATGAACAAATTGCTAGAGTAATACAACATGATGTTGTTGAATCTGATGATGAGCTTGAAACTGAAACTCCTGAAACACCTGCTAGAACTAGTCTTCCTAGATATGAATTGCCTAAGGTACTGGAAGGTCATGTTATGAATGAGGAGACAACTTGAGATATTCTTGCTTGGAAGGATAGAGATGATCTAGATAAATTATTATGCAAGTATAAAGAAAAATCTCTGAATGCTACAATGAAATGTGATCCTAAGTTTGCTACTTCGCCTATCTTTATTGATGATAAGGATTATGAATTCTCTGTCGACCAGAGTTAATTACTTTGGTTGAATATGAACCTTTCCATGGTTATGAAACTGAAACTGTTGTGGCACATCTTACTAAGTTAAATGATATAGCCACCCTTTCTACTCATGATGAGAAGACTCGCTATTACTTTATTCTCAAATTATTTCCTTTCTCATTAAATGGTGATGCTAAAGCTTGGTACAATACTCTTACTCCTGGTTGTGTGCGCAGTCCCCAGGATATGATTTATTACTTCTCTGAAAAATATTTTCCTGCTCATAAGAAACAAGCTGCCTTACAGGAAATATTTAACTTTGTGCAAACTAAAGAAGAGAGTCTCCCACAAGCTTGGGGGAGGCTTTGCCAGCTACTTAATGCTTTGCCTGATCATCCTCTTAAGAAAAATGAAATACTTGATATCTTCTATAATGGACTAACCGATGCTTCTAGGGACTTCCTAGACAGTTGTGCTGGTTGTGTTTTCAGGGAACGGACTATTGCTCATGCTGAAGAATTATTGAATAACATATTGAAAATTTATGATGATTGGACTCTTCCTGAACAACCGTCTAAACCCACTTCGACGAAGAGGGGTATATTATATCTCAGTCCCGAAGATAGGCAAGAGGCAAAGAAATCTATGAAGGAAAAAGGTATTAAAGTTGAGGATGTTAAAATTTTACCTCCTATTGAAGAAATACATGGGCTTAATACACCACCACTTCCTAAGGTGGTAGAGGTAAATTCTCTTATGAAGTTCAATGAAAATGATAATCCTCACAATATGCATCCTAGTCAATGCCTTTTATGATTTTGAAAACTATATTAGAAAACAAGATCACTTCAATGCAAATGTTATGAAACAATTGATATATAATTCTGATATGATTTCCCGCTTGAGTGACTTGTTATTTAGAATTTCAAATGATGTTAGAGGTGTTGGAAAACATGCTTCTATGGTTCAAACTCAACTAGAACAAGTTGCTAAATCACAAAGAGAATTACTTGATGAAATGAATCATAATATGCATGACTTTGCTGTTAGAGTTGCAACTAGAGGAGGTAAAATGACTCAGGAACCACTTTATCCTGAGGGACATCCAAAAAGAATTGAACAAGATTCACAAAGGAACAACACTAGTGCACCTAGTCCTTCTAAAAAGAAAAATAAAAATAAAAATGATAGGACTATGCACATTTCTAGTGAACCTGAAATAGAAAAACCTCCTGATAATGAAAATGAAACTTCTATCTCTAATGCTGAAACTCAATCTGGTAATGAACATCCACCTAGTGATAATGAAAAAGACAATGATGAGGCTCATGAAGAAGTCACTCAACTAAATAATGAAAAAGAACCAGATAATGATGTTGAGATAGAACCACCTGTTGATCTTGATAACCCACAAACTAAGAATAAAAGATATGATAAAAGAGACTTTGTGGCTAGGAAACACGGTAAAGAAAGAGAACCATGGGTTCAAAAACCTATGCATTTTACACCCAAGTCAACTAAAAAGAATGATGATGAAGAATTTGAACGCTTTGTTGTAATGCTGAGGCCAGTCTTTTTGCGTACCCGCTTGACTGATATCTTGAAAATGCCTCCTTATGCAAAGTATATGAAAGACATCATCACAAATAAGAGAAAAATACCGAAAGCTGAAATATCCACTATGCTTGCTAATTATACTTTCAAAGATGGAGTACCTAAAAAACTTGGAGATCCGGGTATACCAACTATACCTTGCTCTATCAAAAAGAATTATGTGAAAACTGCTTTGTGTGATTTAGGAGCTTGTGTTAGTGTTATGCCTTTCTCTTTATATAAAAGACTTGACTTGAATAAACTCACACCTACTGAAATATGTTTGCAAATGGCTGACAAGTCAACTGCCATACCTATCGGTATCTGTGAGGATGTGCCCATTGTTGTTGCTAATGTTACTATTTTGACTGACTTTGTTATACTTGAGATGCCTGAGGACGACAACATGTCGATTATCCATGGTAGACCCTTCTTAAACACTACAGGGGCTGTTATTGATTGCAATAAAAGCAAGATCACTTTTCATATTAATGGTAATGAGCATACGGTGCACTTTTCGAAGAAACAATTCCAAGTGAATGGTATTAATGTTATTGAAAAATCTCCGACAATCACTATTGGAAGTTTTCAAATACTTCTACCTAATGTCAAAAAGAAATATGAAATGCTTATTGTTGGGGACATCCATATCCCTATTGAGGTAACTTAGTGATTTACGAAAGTTCTTCGGTTTCATGCTAATCGAAAGTGGTTGTTAATAAGACCTGATCAACCTTATTAATTCATGATTTTTGAGCGGTATGAAGTTGATGAATTTAGTAAGCACTACTTTCTGTCCTTACCTTTTTTTATTCTCTATTTTTATTAGTTAAATAAAATAAAATGCCATGTTTTGTCTGTTTTCTGAATTTCCCGTGCAATAAAAAAATGACCCAAAAATAAAAGTTCTCAGAATGCCCTGAAAATTGATGATTTTTTCTGAATTTTTGGTGCAAGTAATACCAGAGGGAGGTGCACCAGGTGGGCACAACCCACCTGGGCGCGCCAGGACCCCCAGGCGCGCCCTGGTGGGTTGTGGTCCCCACATGGGCCCCTCACTTACCTCTTCATCCCACATCATCACTTACCTCCAGAAAAAAAATCCCCATTGCTCTCTCTCCCGTGTTCTTTAGCTCAAACCCGCGGATTTCGATCTCTTTGCTCGAAGCTCCGTTTCCGAAACTGTTTCGGAGGATTGTTGCTTGGTATGTGACTCCACCATTTGTCCAATTAGTTTTTGTTTTAGTAGTTTATACTTTGAATAATTAGCTACTCTTGGTGCTGCTGTAGATGTGCTTGCATGTTCAATTCTTAGTGTTCTAAGTAGTTTGAATGCTTGCTATGGCCTCTGTGTATCACTATGAGTAGTTGCTATCAATTTTATAAAGTTTTGTTGACAAATGTTTGGCACCTCAAAAATTTTTATTTTCAGAAAATTGTACGCGGACATGAATATCTTCAGGAAGTTTGGCTCTAAGAAGAACCCCAAGGGTGTTATTGGGAGTCTTTTGACAGTGATATCCACCCTCGGAGATTGGCGGAGGTACGGCTGTGCGAATGGCCGCACACCCCGTTCCTGCAAGAGGCTGGAATTCATGAGGAGTTCACGCAATATATTGCCAATGCCAGCCTCACCGACTTCATCGTAGATGAGTGTGACCAGCACCAAATCCTCACGAACATCTTTGTTAAAAGCTTTACTTTCTTGCCTAGAAATAATCCTCCTGAAGTGAGCTTTGATTTATATGCTGAAAACCATCAGATACCGCTTACTGAGTTTTGTGACATATGCATATGATCCCTTCTGATGGGAGCTTGGGTGAGCCTAGGTTGGCTGGGTTTGAGGATTTTTATCGCACTCTGACAGTGGGGGATGAGAGAGGGGTGTCAGCCACCACGGCTGTTAGCTTGCACTTTCCTGCTGTACATTATTTTTGCTTTATTTGTTGCTAAGTGCCTACTTGCTAGAAAGAAAGTGGGTGCGCTCAGCGCACCAGACTTTGCTGTTTTACGCCGGGCACTGGAGGGTGATAACACTTATAGCTTGGGAGCTATTCTGGCTCGTCGCCTGCATCTTAATAAATCCCAGGAGGAAATACATGGTGGGATTTTTGCTACTAGTCTGGTGGCTCACTTCAATGTTGAGATACACCATCATGATTACCCTTTAACCAAGGTTTATCTAGACCGTGCAGCCATGGAACACCATCACTTTTTGCACATGATCGTCGTCATACTGCCATTCCTTATAACTTGGTGTTTAGCGTTAAAACTTGTGATGTTATTCCATTGCCTGCACCTACTTTGTTTGATCCTTTTACCAGGGGCAGATACCGGATTAAGCCTGCAGACATCATCGCCTACCGGAACGCTCAGGCTACTGCGGAGGCAGCACAGGAGGAGCCTCAACAGTGGGATGAGTGGATGCCTGCTCCTCAGGATCCCTACTACCCTCCAGGCTACTAATTGACTACCAACTTAGGCCAAAAGCCTAAGCTTGAGTGAGTACGTGTTTCTCACCGACATTACATTCGTGTCTACATAACATTTCATTTGTCGGTGTTCACACTTTTTCATTGTATCATCCATGCTTAGATTTATTTTCTTGCTTTCTTCTTGTGTGTTTGAAAAACTTTAGAAAAACCAAAAAAATTAGTTGTGGTAATTTACTTTCTATGCATGCTTAGTAGTAGCACTAAAAAGAAAACCCAAAAATATTTACTTGTTCTTCTTTTGCTTGTTGGGAGCTTTCCCGTGTAAATAGTTTCTCTCGTTTTTGCTTTTTATTTGCTTGTTGAAGAAAACCAAAAACTCCAAAAATATTTCAGTGTGTTTCTCTGAATTTATTTTATTTTTATTTCGGGTTGTACCGAGGAGAAGACCACGATGAAAATGTTGAGTGGATCTCACATGAGTAACTGTTGAACTAATAAGAGCACATTTTACCTTGTCTTCTATTGTTGAATAAAATGTTTGCAGATTCCAGCTTAGTCCGTGGCACTATTGCACTATTATTATCTTCATGTCGTTCGGTCGTGCAAGTGAAAGGCAATAATGACGATATTCGATGAACTGGCCGTGGCAAAGAGAAACTGGTATGAACTCGACTTGTTCTGTTTGTGTAAATAAGTTTAACCTAGTATCCATGCTTCAGCCCATTATTGATTAAACATGTTTGCAATGACAATTAGAGATTATAGTTTCTCATGCCATGCATAAGTAGCTGGGAGTTGATAATGATTTATCTTGGATATCAACATGGCGTTAAAATGATTGTGATGTGGTATGATGATATGGTATCCTCCCTTGAATGTTCAAGTGGCTTGACTTGGCACATGTTTATGCATGTAGTTGAATCAAAACCAACATAGCCTCTATGATATTTATGTTCATGGTGTTCATATCCTACTCATGCTAGTGTCCAATGTTACTTATGCATAATGCATGGTTATGATCGTTGTTGCTCTCTAGCTGGCCGCTTATCAATCTAAATTGCTAGCCTTCGCCTGTACTAAGTGGGAATTCTGCTTCTACATCAAAAACCTTGAACCCAAAGTTATTCTAGATGAGTCCACCATACCTACCTATATACGGTATTGCCGTGCCGTCCTAAGTAAATTTGCATGTGCCACCTCTAAAACATTCTAAAAATTATCCTTTTTGTGTGCCTGAATTGTTCATGGAACGAAAGGAGGTGGTCGATATCTTCCATGCTGAACGGGTTATTCTCAGGTCGAGTGTTCATTCACTCGCCATCGCACGAGAAAATGGGCGGTAATAGGGATGCCCAGTCCCAAACTGCAAACATGAAAAAGAGTTCATCTCTGAAATAATCAAACAAAAACTCCCAATGGAGTAAACCTTTACTTCTATCGCTTGGGAACCGCCACTAGCGTGCTTAGCCTGGATGATGTTGATAACTCATAGTCGTGAAATGAATAAGAAGGGTGCATGTCTCAAAATACCATGTCTCAAAATACCATTTATCTCTGTTTTAAAAATTGAGCTCTGGCACCTCTGCAAATCACCGCTTCCCTCTGCGAAGGGACTATCTATTTACTTTTATGTTGTGTCATCACCTTCTAAAACATGCGCCAGAAACTGACTAGAGCACAGTTGTCATGATTTATGCATTGTGTGTAGCTAATGTTGGGTGCGTCATGACTGGATCTTTTCTACCATGAAGTACAATGTTTAGTCGCTGCTTGAACTTCGGAGGTGCTCTGCATTTATGTTTTGCAGTCTCAGGAAGGGCTAGCGAGATACCACTATTGTCATATTATATCATGGTTGTTTTGACAACGTGTTGCCGTTTGAGATATCATATTATTGCTCGCTAGCTGATTATGTCATTGATAAGAGTTAATATAATCTTTAAGTGTTATTGTCGACATGGTTAGTTATAATGCTGGCTAAAAACCTGGGTGTTGTTTAAGCCTATTTATGCAAACAAGAGCAAAAGAGTTCGTAAAAGTTTTTCATTCTCACTTTCAGTTTATCAACTGAATTGCTTGAGGATACAAGCAAATGTTTAAGCTTGGGGGAGTTGATACGTCTCCAACGTATCTACTTTTTCTCACGCTTTTCCTCTTGTTTTGGACTCTAATTTGCACGATTTCAATGAAACTAACCCCGGACTGACGCTGTTTTCAGCAGAACTACCATGGTGTTGTTTTTGTGCAGAAACAAAAGTTATCGGAATGGAACGAAACTTTGCGAGGATTTTTAATATCAATAATAAGAATTTCTAGAGCCAAGACCTGCCGTAGAGGGGCACCTAGGTGGGAACAACCCACCAGGGCGCGCCGCCTCTCCTGGTTCGCCCAGGTGGGTTGTACCCACCCGGTGGCCCCGCAGACCTCAACCTTGACACTATAAATTCCTATTTTCGGAGAAAAAAATCAGGGAGAAAGAATTATCCCGATCCACGAGATGGAGCCACCGCCAAGCCCTCTTCCTCCTCGGGAGGGTAGATCTGGAGTCCGTTTGGGGCTCCGGAGAGGGGGATCTTCGTTCTTCGTCATCACAAACCATTCTCCATCGCCAATTCCATAATGCTCCCCGCCGGGAGTGAGTAATTCCTTCGTAGGCTCGCTGGTCGGTGAGGAGCAGGAAGAGATTCATCATTTAATCGAGTTAGTTTTGTTAGGGCTTGATCCCTAGTATCCACTATGTTCTTAGATTAATGTTGCTATGACTTTGCCATGCTTAATGCTTGTCACTTTGGGCCCGGGTTCCATGAACTCAGATCTGAACCGTTTATGAATTCATCATTATATCCATGTTTGAGATCCGATCTTGCAAGTTATAGTCACCTACTACGTGTTATGATCCGGTAACCCCGAGTGACAATAACCAGGACTTCTTCCGGTGATTACCTTAGTTTGAGGAGTTCATGTATTCACTATGTGTTAATGCTTTGTTCCGGTTCTCTATTAAAAGGAGGCCTTAATATCCCTTAGTTTCCAATATGGAGCTCACTGCCACGGGAGGGTAGGAAAAAAAGATGTCATGCAAATTCTTTTAATAACGCATGTATGACTATTTATGGAATACATGCCTACATTATATCGATGAACTGGAGCTAGTGCCGTATCGCCCTAGGTTATAACTATCACATGATGAATATCATCCAACAAGTCAGCGATCCGATGCCTACGAATTTGTCCTATATTGTTTCTGCTAAGTTACTACTGCTATCATCACTGTTACACTTGCTACAAAAATACTGCTATCACTGTTACTGTTACCATTGCTACTTTTACTATTATCAAAACTATCAAACTACTTTGCTGCAGATAATTAATCTCCAGGTGTGGTTGAATTGACAACTCAGCTGCTAATACCTTCAAATATTCTTTGGCTCCCCTTGTGTCGAATCTATAAATTTGGGTTGAATACTCTTGCTACCTCTTGAGCATGCGTTGGTTTTCCCTTGAAGAGGAAAGGGTCATGCAGCAAAGTAGCGTAATTATTTCCCTTAGTTTTTGAGAACCAAGGTATCAATCTAGTAGGAGACTACACGCAAGTCACCTAGTACCTGCACAAACAATTAAGAACCTTGCAACCAACGCGATAAAGGGGTTGTCAATCCCTTCACAGCCACTTGCAAAAGTGAGATCTGATAAAGATAATAAGATAAATATTCTTGGTATTTTTGTTGTATAGATTGGAAAAGTAAAGATTGCAAAATAATAAACTAGAATTATAGACTGGAAACTTATATGATGTAAAGTAGACCCGGGGGCCATAGGTTTCACTAGTGGCTTCTCCCAAGAGAGCATATATTACGGTGGGTGAACAAATTACTGCCGAGCAGTTGATAGAAAAGCGCATACACTACAAAAAAAATACACATCCGTGACATTTTGGGCCGAACGAATTTTTTCCTATCATACTTATGACACTTCTATGACAATAATTGTGACAAAACACGGTATCATGATAGATGTGGTGGGGTCCTACTTCTATGACAAAAAATCATGACAGAAAATGGGCTTTTCGTCCTGGGGGGCCGGAGACGCAGCTGCATGACATTCTTTGGGCCGTCCATGACGGAAAAACATCCAACAGTCACTGCTTGTGCGTCAACCTTTTTTTAGGAAAGCCTCAAATCTGTGGAAAATAGCATACATCCCATCTGCCATTATTTCTAATAATTTACAGCCCATTTGCTAATTCTTAAGGTTTTTTTGAGCCCATATTCTTTTTGTTAGCATTACAGCCCATATTGTGGCCACGGTTAAAACATTATACAAAATGTTGCATATTTCGGTGCGGCCCGAACTGTTTTTAATCCCGAAATTTCGAGTCACATTCAAAATGATTTTAAAAATAAATGTATATCAATATAAAATCCAAAAATTGTCCACGGATAAAAATTAATGCAATTTAAAATCTTGAAATGAAAAAAAGAATTTTGAAAGTAATTGCCGGTTTGATGTGTTTTAAAAATGTATAGCCCATTTCTCATTACTGATAGGCCATTTTCTCGTCCAGCCGAATGAAGCTCTCCTCGTCTTGAAAGATTTGCAGCCCAACAGGCCTGACAAAGCGACTTACTTGGCAAATCACAAAAAAACTGGGCTAGCCATTTTCAGAAAGAAAGAAAAAACTACTGGGTTGGTCTGTGGTAAACATAAAAGAGAAGGCTGTCTAGACAGGCCAGAGTGCCCCACACAGCCCAGTTGACACCCTGCTTCCGTCTCAAAAACAAATTAGATAAATGCCACAACAAATATGGGGATTCATAAAAATGCCACTACAATTTCCAAACTTTGAAAAATGCCACTGCAATTTTTTTAAACTTTGGAAAACGCCACTGCAATTTGCAAACTTTGAAAAACGCCACTCTAGACTTCGAAAAATGCCACTGGAAATGGCATGAAATGGCATTTTTCAAATTTTGGAAATTGTAGTGGCATTTCTCAGAACACCAGATTTGGAGTGGCATTTATCAAATTAACCCAAAAAAATAACTGGGCGAGCTACTGGGTCCCTGGTGTCAGCCGCTCGTTGTGCAACTCTCACGTTTATTGACTACGTTGACAATGGCATGGGACCCAGATGTCAGAAATCCATTACGACGAGCCATTTTTTATTGGATTTAAATAAGGAGGCACTTGCTTGCGTACTGCCATGACCTTGGCGGGTCCCTGCTGTCATCCTCTCCACGTACAATCATCTCCTGATTGTGTACGCGTCAACTTGGTACCCGTGGAGGACAAATACAACCCATTTAAAAAAATAACAACCCATTCCATACGTTCGAACGGAAAGTTCAACATTCAGAGCAAAGTAACAGGTCTGATCCACATATAGAGTACTGAACTTCCACGTTGACAACCATCATAGCCAAGTTAACTATCTACTCCCACTAATACTCTAGTAGCATACAAGTACTAACTTACTCTTTGCTAACTAGACGATGCCGGCCGCCATCTGCGGTACACGCTAAACGCCGGCACCGGCGTCCTCAGCCTCGCCTTGGACTTGCCTGAGGTGCGATAGGGCGCGTTGCTCGCACGCGTTGGCCCTTTCCATGCCAGCGTGGTCCACCGAAGCTTCGGCTTCTAAGCTGGAAACCCACTTGACGAGCTGGTAGTAAAAATCGGCGTCGCAAACGCGTGCATGCCCGACAGCCTCCAGGGCTATTTGCCGGGCGCCGGCCTCCACCTAGTCGGCCCAGGTGCGGGCGCTCTGCTCGCAACTCAGAGCGTCGGTGCGCTGCTGCTCCATGTCCCGCTGGCGGCGCAAATCGGCGATACGCTGCTCCTCCGCCAAGCGGTTGCGCTCCAACAACTCATGCTCCTCCGCCAGGCGGTCACGCTCCAACAAGTCCTCGATCTCCGCATTGCCATCTAAAGACCGATAGAAT
Source organism: Triticum aestivum (assembly GCF_018294505.1). NCBI lineage: Eukaryota > Viridiplantae > Streptophyta > Magnoliopsida > Poales > Poaceae > Triticum > Triticum aestivum. Next base: position 399,659,249 of record NC_057796.1, on the reverse strand, counting down.
GCCTCCTCCCTCCGTCTGCCTTCCGGTGAAAAACTGAACACTAGTTCCGGCGGTGACCGCCTCCAGCCTCGCCTATCGCGGACGGGCGGGGGCATGGCGGACGTGGCGAGAGCAAGGATAAGTGGCGAGCGACGTCGGGCCGGTGGGGGCTTATGAGGATAGGGCGAGTTGGGTCACGGTGCCACCATAGAAGGTCGAGAAACAGAACTTATAGGCGGAAGGTAGCGCGACGGTCATCGGAATTCAATGCATAATTAAGCAGGCATGGCTTATCGTGCCACCTTGCCGTGGAAAACTAGAGAAACTGAAATTCTGACTGTGTCGTCCTGTCCCGTCCGTGCTGGGTCGCACGCCGGCATGACGGTCAAACGAGTGCACTCGAATCATCTCCCTCCTTGTCAATAATGATTCCACGGATTTAAAAGGCCCGGAACAAGTAAAGCGCATCTTTTTTGCATCAGTTAGCTGCCTTAATTACGGCCGGCTGCATGCAGGCACTCAAAATCGCTCGCAGCCAATACACGGAGCAGCATGCAATGAGTCGCAGCCGAGGGCATTAGTTGATGAACTTTAGCTGGGAGATAAGGCATTTGCGAACGTTTTCGCTGGCAGTTTCTTCAGATTCGCATGGCATTTTCTTCAGAGCAGCTTGTCAGTTTCTTCAAAGGTAGACATTTTTATTCAAAAAACTGCCACTTCGGATCTTGCATCACAACTAAAACAGCCAGGAGCGCATTAGTAGGCTAGCTAGTGATCGATCAGTAACTTGTAAACACTGAGCGAACGGATATAAGGAACTGTTAATGCATCTCAATGATTCACAGATCATATACAAATATGTAGCTCCAAAAGCAAAGATCAGCCAAAACTAAAACCAACTAGTACGATTCCCATACATAATATCAACATGTTAATGCATCTCAATGATTCACAGATCATATACAAATATGTAGCTCCAAAAGCAAAGATCTAGAAAAACATATGTTCTTTCTACTAACATGGATGCTTCTCTTGGCCAACATTCAGTACAGACTGAAAGACAAATTTGTTTGTGAAGTCTACAATTCCTCTTGCAAACGTAACTGGTTTCACCAACAGTTGGAACCATGAGAATGAACCACACATGATGGAGGAACATCAACTGCAATATGATTTGGTCTTCTCTTGATCACACGGCGAGACTATTTTCGGAATACAAACTTTAACTTAGGCAAAATGATGCCCATTGTATAATCAGACCAAAGCAATGAAGCACCTAGTGTTGGCCAATAAATAGTACAGTACTACTTTTCTGCAGTCCATGAAGTGACTATCCAATCTTTCTGTGTCTATTTTCAAATGGCACTGCATGCAGTGACTATACTATTCTCTTGTGCAGTTCAACCAAAATTGCGGTCACTTTGTGTGTTTGCCAAATAGCAACGGGCAGACATCTCTGTCTGCACAAATATCAAGCAGCTAGTAAACATATACCCCACCTTGTATTTTCGGTTTAAACATGTCTCTTCCGCTTAGCATCTGTCATGTTTTGCACTGGACAATTTGATACAGTCATGTTTTGCCCTGGACAATTTCATACTGAATTGATTTGCTTGTTCAGAGCAGAAATATAGCGCCTATTCTTCATCAGACCAAGGATATCCATGTTCGCAGTGATGGAAGAGGTGAAATCGATACAACCGAAATTGAGCATCCAATCATTGAATCCTGTCCTGCACCTCCAATGTAGGTCCACCCTGCCAATAAATTCACATGCAAACCACTAGTATTACTATCTAATGACAGTACAAAAAGAGTAGCAAGATAGTAGCAAACCATGTACCTTCTTAATGAACAGCTCATAGTGCCACCAATTGGATATAAAGGTTTGGAAGAAAACATGCTCCTAATGTTGAACCAGTTGGACTTTTTGTGCAGTTCCACTAAAATCGAGCATCCCTGTTTGCATAGATATTGAAAGTGTGATTACTATAAAAGTGGCACTAGTTGAAGCATAGACTCACAAATATAAGCATTCCAATTTCTTAATGGGAAAAGGTAGCAAGACTGTTTCTAACCACCTGTTTGAAGGAATAAATAAGGCAACAGAGGCTGATGTCAGAAAGGCATATATAGTTCTTTCTGAAAGAATGATCGATTCCTGACCTTTCCTCTTCTTTTAAGCATATTTTGTGCAGTTCAACTAAAATAAAATGCCATCACCGCCTTGACAATTCAGTGACACTGTACAAAAGGAAATGACTTAACATTACATCATGATGTCAGGTATGTAGTCGACAGGCATTAGAGACAAACTTACAGACCTCCTCCGATAACATAATGAACATTAATTTTAACAAAGGTGTGACTAGCTTTACCGGGATAATTTGAGTGAACTCTACACCCTCTGTTCCTTAATATAAGACGTTTTCGCGGTTCAGTTTAAAGTACCCAAACGTCTACTAGTATTTAGAAAAACAGGTAGTAGTTTTCTTGAGCACATATCTGGGAAAGCTTGCCACACTTTATTTATGTCCATACGCTAATGCAACACCATTCGAAATTTCGAATACTACAAATATACACTAATCCAGTGGCTAGTGCAACAGTAGAGTAGTTATTTTATTACAGGGTACAGTACAATGGTTTTACTGAACAGATTTCAATAAACTCTGGCACTGGAAGATTTCTATAAGAATTAACAATACAAAATGTAAAGGTAACACGTTTCAGCATTGGTATACTAGCTGTGCATGAGCATTAAACCAAATACAAAAGTCTGAAGGTAACTAGCATTATTAACTAATGACAGTATAAAAAAATTGCAAACCATGTACCTCCAAGGTAAATATCATTTCGAACTCGGGGGGACCTTAAAAATTGCTATCCCAATCTTGATAATCGATCAAACATAAAAACTTGATCGAACGAATCAAGAGAACAGCCGGAGGAGGAGGTGCCCACTCTTGACCTTTCCTCTTGTCTTCATAATTTTTTGTGCAGTTTAACCAAAATAAAATGACATCAGCGCCTTGGCATTTTGGTGACACTGTAGAAAAAAATTAACTTATCTCATGAAAGTGAGGTATGTAATCTATAAGCATTAACAGTGCAAAAATCTGAAGGTAGTAACAAGTTTCATCGTTGGTATACTGGCTGTGCAACAGCATTAGAATGCCTTAGCTGAAAAATCTTTAATACATCCACAATCAACAGCTAACCCTGAAATAATCCAGTGACATTAAATGGCATTGCTTAAATTTATCGGTGGCATTAGACTGAGTGCGGCATTAGTTAAATGTGGCATCACTTTAGCAGTAGCATTGCTTGACTTGACTGCTGGCGTTATACTAACAGCAAAAAAGTGACACTAAGAGCATGGGAGGCCCATTCGGACAGTGGGCGCACCAGTACGATGTACCTCCACGGACGCATAGAGTGGTGAGGGAGGTATGGTTGCCCAGAGCAACAAATATCCAGGCAGCATATGTGGATTACGTCCCATTTTTGTTATGTTTAGCCACCTTTTTCCTATGTGAGGACAACAAACCGATCGACCTGGTCATTCTCTATTGCGTTGTCATGCCTTTCTACCCTTCTTCAACCAAGAGACACGAGACTCGTTCCTTAGCTACTGATTTTCCCCTTTTCAACCTAGATGCGGGTTCGATGCCTACTCTCTTGGACAGTACAGTCTCCCTTCCTTTCCTTATTCAACCCAGACATGGATTAGTCTGCATGAAGTAGGGTTTCCTTTAATAGTGCAAATTAAGGTTTTCGTCTGCGTGACCAGCAGAGCAGAGGATAGCAAATTGGGAAGATGGTGGAGTGGAAAAAGATCCACATGCAGCGACATGGCAGATGGGGCAATAGAACAAGGGTATGGTTCGAAAAGAGGTAGCATACCTGAGGGTCGGCGGGAAGTGGCTTCGCTCGTGGTCGTCGTCCTCCGCACGCACTACGGCAGCGAGCTTGGGGACGGAGGCCATCCCGCGCGGGCGCTAGGTCTGAGAGGACGGCCTTGTCGTCAGTGCGTGACCTCGCTCGCCGACGACGAGTGCGTCAACGCTGCACGTCCTTTTCTTCCCCGGCGGATCTGTGACCACCGGTGAGGAGGGAGAGAGAGGCCGTCTTTTTTAGATCTGGAGAGAGGGTGATAGTGTGAGAAGCAAGTGGGCAGCCCTTAGCAAGAAAGCTCTGAAGCTCCAGCCTATATATCTTTTTTATACTACTAGTACTAGAGGTGGAGTAGTGGTAGAGTAGTTTATATTTTCTCTGCAAACAGTACCAGTTAGTCGTGCTTCAAAACTGAACGGCACGCCATTAAAAAATAAAGTCGAGAAATAATGCGGCACCTCGGGCCAACGCGGCCAGATCGCATTTTGCACGAGAAATTACACACCATGTTTCGTTGACATGTGGTCCCGTTCCAACATGTCAGTGAGACGACGGCGAGTCCTTTTGTACAATTTCCGAAAGGACGTGTAGGCCGGGGCGCCTCTTCGTGTACCGTGGCAAACTGGCAACCGTCCACCGACTCTTCGCCTTTCCCTCTCGATTTGGAACTGCTGTCGCACGCTCTTCCTCCCTCCTCCATTTGCCTTCACCCTTCCTTCTGCCATTGTTCGATCGTCTTCTCCATGGAGGGAACAAGCCGGAAACGACCCCGTTATTCTTGCCCCGATCTGAAAGATGACGTGGTGGGGGAACTCATTGATCGGTGCGACGTCATCACCTCGGCTAGCATGGCAGGTTCGTTCAAGCCCATTCTCGACTCAACTAATAACATCATTACAAGGAACCCAAGGGTCCAGGAGCGGTTTGATCTCCCTTATCTTCTTCGCTATAAGCCTGTTCGCATGGGCGCGGACGACGGAGGCCTCGCCTTGTGCAAGTTGATGCCGCTTGATAATGATACGTGTGATGTCAAGATGCCATCGCTTAAGGGTAAGTCCTGGGCTGGCGCAAATGGAGATTGGGTTGTTTATATTGGGTACAATTGCGAGTGGGAACTTGTGAATGTGTACACTCGTCAGCGGATTCCACTTCCAAAAATCTCCGAGTGCCCTGAGGTTGAGCACACAGATGATCTACGTACGTTCAAATACGATCATGGTGACTGTCGTCTACTGAAGATAGCAATTTGTCGAGTTCCCAACCGCTCTTGGAATTACAAGAACTATCAAGTTGTTGCTATCTTCGACAAGCTTGTTGCCGTCCTTCGTGGTTCGACTGGATGGATATTGCTCAAAAATCAGTTTCTATACACGGATGTGTACTGTGATGCAATTGAATACGAGGATCTTGTGTTTGCTGCCACCACTCGTGGCACTGTTTTTGCATGGGATCCTCGTAGTTTCGGTACGTTTGTCTTCCACCGTAATTATAATTGTTTCATCCACATGCATGCGGGTTAGCAAGTTTCCCTTTACTAATTAACCTTCTTCTTGTGTTTCCAAGGTCCTGTGAACATTCCACCACCTATACTTGAAAAAATTTATAAGCAAGGGGGAGATGACGATGGTGATGATCACGAGCATGAGGAGGAGCAGAACTTATATACTCAGTGGCGCCTGGCAACTAATTCCGATGGATCACCTCTTCTTGTCTGTATACAGTGCACTCAGACTGTTACTACTGAGGAAGCAGGTGTTGTCTCCCATGGTCGCCCTCTCCTGACCTATTCCAACACCCGTTGCATGGTATTCAGGACGGATACTAGTGTGCTAGCGCCAACACCTTCTCCCTGGTTCAGTATTGATAGTCTTGGAGCAAACTCGCTCTTCCTTGGACCAAACTATCCAATGATGGTGAAAGGCGATCCAGCTGCTGTTGACACAACGTTACTACCATTTATGAGAAGCAACTGTATCTATACCTCGGACATTTCGGTGGTTCCCTACCCTGGTCCTGATATATGCCGCTTCAGCCTGGATGATCAGTCCTGCGTTGCTCTCGATATTGACAATAGCTGGCCCTTCCCAGAGCACCTATGGTTCAAAGCAAGCGTTTCCAACGCCGAGGATTGGTTGAGTTGAAGTTCATTTCATTGCTTGTTATTTGTTGTGTGATGAAAACTTTAGTATTTGCTAGAATGTTTTGTTGGAAATAATCTATAATCCAACATGTATCCTCGTTGTCGTTGTGTGTTGATGACTTGTTGTATTTAATGAATGGTACATTTCAGTTGCAAATGCATGTCATAGACTCAATTTATGAATGGTTTTCGAGTCACTTCTTGGAGTGTAAGTACCGTAGTAGTATAGCCAGCATCCGGTTAGTATATGAAGTTGCCACATCACATAGAGCCAACCTAATATTGGAGTATGCTAGCCCTCCACCGGCGCGCCGCTTCAAATGGCGGAGGAAGTGAGAGGTCGCGTCACCTTGTGTCCAGATCTGAGATGCCACGTGTACCAGATGAATGACTCCAAGTTCGACCACCGTGATGCTAGGTGCGAGCCAAGGAACACTGTTGGAGAGACCCCCCCTCATAATTTTCCTACATTGGTCGTTTGATTCATAGGATAGAATGCTATAGGATTTTTTCCTATGTAATCATGTTTTAATTGGCAATCTAGCATCCACTCCAACTTTTGTTTCACTTCCTTTGTTCCTACGAAGAGAGTACTTGCTCTAAATGATGTGCCGCTGCAAGAGCCGCCTATATTTATTAACCATGCTCTAAAAAGGTGGACCAGCTTTGGCTATAGTAGTACTGTACTAGGTTAGTAGGTGACCTTGCGCTTGGCTCTTCTCCTCTTCCGGAAGTCGAACAATAATGATGGTACTACAGTAGTACTTCTGGCAATCTGACACCAAATGAACTGCTGCACGTCCACCGCTTGTAAGCAAAAGTTTCTCCTCGTGCTGCGAGCCACCGCGCACGCGTTGGCGAGGGAGAAGGCGTAGTAAGCAAGCTTCTCGTCGTTCTGCGAGTTGACGGGACACATCAAAGTTATTTATTAGTACTCTCTTCAAAAAGGGCCGACCATGTCCATGGCTACCATCCCGTGCTCTGTCATTGAGTACGTGCACTATTCACGTGCCATCGAGGAGAAAAAATATTGCGTAGTACTAGGTGCCATCGAAGTGCACGACTCACTTACGCACTGCATATCTCCATTTTCTTGCATGACACGCCACCTTGATGCTAGATGTCCCGCGTGTCATGGAGGCATATAGTATGATTTTGTAAAATGGAGGCATATAGATGTCCCGCGTGTCGGCAACAGGATGAACAAAGCTCATGTCTTAAACGAAAGAGTGGAAGAACATAGATTCCCGACGACCGAGAAGGAGCTACAAACCTCGGGGTGGAGCGTCTGCACTCATAATATTTTATATTATTCAGCGATATAAAATCAACCAAATCTCTCCACGTTCCTATACCATTCTATAGTATGAGAATAACTTTGAACGTAAGCCATTGATTCACTCTATCCAATGGTCATAGTTGGAAAATCCAAACAAAACCAAGCATTGGATCAACTCTTTTTTCGAGATCAACTCTTTTAGCACTTAGATTGTTGCCGCCTGCCCACCTAGCCCACCTATATATCCGCTCACGTGTGATGACCACAGGAGCTATCCACTCAGATTGTATGTTAAAAAATAAAGGTCGATAACTAATGCGGCACCTCGGGCCAACGCGGCCAGATCGCATTTTGCACGAGAAATTACACACCATGTTTCGTTGACATGTGGTCCCGTTCCAACATGTCAGTGAGAAGACGGCGAGTCCTTTTGTACAATTTCCGAAAGGACGTGTAGGCCGGGGCGCCTCTTCGTGTACCGTGGCAAACTGGCAACCGTCCACCGACTCTTCGCCTTTCCCTCTCGATTTGGAACTGCTGTCGCACGCTCTTCCTCCCTCCTCCATTTGCCTTCACCCTTCCTTCTGCCATTGTTCGATCGTCTTCTCCATGGAGGGAACAAGCCGGAAACGACCCCGTTATTCTTGCCCCGATCTGAAAGATGACGTGGTGGGGGAACTCATTGATCGGTGCGACGTCATCACCTCGGCTAGCATGGCAGGTTCGTTCAAGAACATTCTCGACTCAACTAATAACATCATTACAAGGAACCCAAGGGTCCAGGAGCGGTTTGATCTCCCCTATCTTCTTCGCCGTGACCCTGCTGACTGGCGCGGGGACGAGGGAAGCCTCGCCTTGTGCAAGTTGATGCCGCTTGATAATGATACGTATGATGTTAAGATGCCATCGCTTGAGGGCAAGGCTTGGGCAGGCGCAAATGGAGATTGGGTTGTTTATATTGGGTACAATTGCGAGTGGGAACTTGTGAATGTGTACACTCGTCAGCGGATTCCACTTCCAAAAATCTCCGAGTGCCCTGAGGTTGAGCACACAGATGATCTACGTACGTTCAAATATGATCATGGTGACTGTCGTCTACGGAAGATAGCAATTTCTCGAGTTCCCAACCGCTCTTGGAATTACAAGAACTATCAAGTTGTTGCTATCTTCGACAAGCTTGTTGCCGTCCTTCGTGGTTCGACTGGATGGATATTGCTCAAAAATCAGTTTCTATACACGGATGTGTACTGTGATGCAATTGAATACGAGGGTCTTGTGTTTGCTGCCACCACTCGTGGCACTGTTTTTGCATGGGATCCTCGTAGTTTCGGTACGTTTGTCTTCCACCGTAATTATAATTGTTTCATCCACATGCATGCGAGTTAGCAAGTTTCCCTTCTCTACTAATTAACCTTCTTCTTGTGTTTCCAAGGTCCTGTGAACATTCCACCGCCTATACTTGAAAATTTTATAACCAAGGGGGAGATGAAGATGGTGATGATCACGAGCATGAGGACGAGGAGGGCCCATATACTCAGTGGCGCCTGGCAACTTCCGATGGATCACCCCTTCTTGTCTGTATACAGCCCACTGCTGATGTTACTACTGAGGGAGCAGGTGTTGTCTCCCATGGTCGCACTCTCCGGACCTATTCCAACACCCGTTGCATGGTATTCGGGATGGATACTAGTGTGCTAGCGCCAACACCTTCTCCCTGGTACAGTATTGATAGTCTTGGAGCAAACTCGCTCTTCCTTGGACAAAACTATCCAATGATGGTGAAAGGCGATCCAACTGCTGTTGACACAACGTTACTACCATTTATGAGAAGCAACTGTATCTATACGTCGGACATTGCGTTGGTTCCCTACCCTGGTCGTGATATAGTAGGCCGCTTCAGCCTGGATGATCAGTCCTGCGTTGGTCTCGAGATTGACAGTAGCTGGCTCTTCTGAGAGAATCGCTTGTGGTTCAAAGCAAGCGTTTCCAACGCCGAGGATTGGTTGAGTTGAAGTTCATTTCATTGCTTGTTATTTGTTGTGTGATGAAAACTTTAGTATTTATAATGTATCCTCATTGTCGTTGTGGGTTGATGACCTGTTGTATGTAATAAAATGATATGCCTGTGATAAACTTACTAAATTTATGAATGGCTATCGAGTCGCTTCTCTGAGTGGGTGCTGCGACGAGGCAAAAAAATATTTTCTGAATACATAATTGTACGTGCATTGCAACAGGTTATCGGATGAGGCCAATCAACAATAGTACACTATTTGTACTAGCTTCACATGCTATACTATCTCTACGTCTACGTACGTGATACAACAAGTTTCAAACTGGAGACCAGCCACCCATCCTCATAAAGAACACTTTTTAACCTAGCACGGACTCCAGGAAATTTGGCCACAGTGTGAGGTGGGCCATATGTTAATGTGTTCGCTGTACGTAACCAGCACCTCGAATCCTCGATAGGAGTAGTAGGAGTAGTAGTAGGAGTAGTAGGGTGGCATGGGCCAGAACAAGCATTCACGTCCAGGAGTATGGCACACGCCACCAGCACGACTTCCATCTGACACCATATTTCTTGGAGTCCGTGCTACAGCAATCTCTTCAACCTCGTCGTTTCTCTAACTCAGCCATCACGCGGCGGGTGAGGTGGATGTTTGCCGATAGTCGGTTTCCTCAACTGCGGTCCCACTTGTCAGGCCAACTCCAACGCAGGACCCCAAACGGACCTCCATTTTGCCCGGATTCTGTCCGTTTGGGTAGGGCAATTGGGTCGTGTCCGGGCCATTTCTCGGATGCGGTGGTCGTGCACTGAACGCGCGACCGCATCCCGGCCGCGTACATTTTTCTTTGCAAACACATATATTTCTTTCATCATTGATTTTTTGGTACATGGAAATACATCACCAAAATTTTGACTAGAAAAACAAGACCAAAGAAAACAAGAACCACAAGAATACATTTTAGAAGATATCCAACTTCCATAACTGCTCCGGTAAGTTGGATTAGTGCCTTCTCGATGCATTCATTGTTGATCTGCGGAGGCTCGATCTTGCGTGCTTCTTTCTTCTTCGAGTGTAAAGAAGTAGACGTGTCTAGCCTCTATTCTATCAACAAGTGCACTAGTCTAATCTCTAGCCTCTATGCTAGCTAAAAGTGCTAGAACATCTACTAAATTGCGCTCTATCAATATATCGTTGTACTCTTCTTCCCAACACCAAAACTTGCATCCATTCTACACAATAAAATTTTAAGTTAGCACAACTAGTCTAATCTGAGAGCACAACCGAAGATTTGGTCGAGTTCTTCTCCTTTTGCCAACAGGTGGGACATCCAGGAAATTTGTTCTACGTACTCGATATAGTGGAGTAACCAGCACCTCGATATAGTGGGGTGGCATGGGCCATAACTAGCATTCATGTCTAGCAGTACGGCACGTGCCACCCACACGAGTCCCATCCGACACCAATTTTCTTGGAGTCTGTGCTAGCTACAACCACCTCTTCTCCCTCCTGTTTTCTCAGCCATCGTGCGGTGGGCGGGGTGGGGGTTTGGCGATAGTCGGTTTGCTCAACTGCGGTCCCACTTGTAAGTGAAAATGCAACACAGCACGCATTCCCCCTTGACCGGCGTGCCGGACAAACCGTGTGGGGGTGCGACGCGAACACGGCAGGCTTTTCCTTTTGAACTTGTAACTTGTAAAATTTGGTTCTGCCCCATGGGGCGACTGATAGATAGAAATAACGATTTTCCCTAGAGTAATGAGAAGTTTGGTTCTGGCGCGGTTCATGCATGGTATACGTAGAAAAATTATGAAGTTGATGCGAAAGGTAAGATAATTACTAGTAGTACCATATACTACTACATGGATTTGACAGAAAGATAAAGATACATACGGATCCATCAACGACATCCTCACGCCCTAGTGCACCGGGTCACCAACCGATGTGTGAGGAGTAGTGGCGTTGGCGGCAAGCTCAACGTGCTTCTGAACAATGCCATCCAAGGTTGCCCTGCGGTCCAAGAAGGCCAGCGTCCTATCGTCCTCCTCTTGCATGTAGTAGTCCTTGTGGACGATTTGGGCATAGACATGGGTGATTATGTCGATGGTGTCTTGCTGCGCTAGGCGCTGCGCGGCGAGCGCGACCTCGAGGTGGACATTCTCTGGTGCGACGGCGGGCAGTCGCAGGGCCACCAGTGCGTCGAAGAGGTTTTCACCATAGAGGCCATTGAGGGTGACATGCATCGCAGAGCCTGGGCGCGTGGGCTGGAGGCGTACGTCAAGGTCGTCCGCGAGCTTCTTGACGACGGTGAACTTGTCGAGGAAGCCGACGAGGACCTCGCCGAACAAGGAGACGAAGCTGTCGTCCAAGCGGCCCCTCGCCCTGGTGGCCTCAAGCACTACCTGGAGAAGTTCCTCGGTGCCGGGCCGCAGGCCGGCATCATGGACCATCTGGCACATCCGGCTGATGCTCGCGCTCATCGCCTCCTTGGTTCTAGCTTCTAGTCAACTGATCTTGCGATTGGAGTGATCACTCTTGCCCTTGGGTGCGTAGGTGCGCAGGATTTCGTAGATTGGACTGGCGGGAGCCTTTATATGAGAAGTGCAGACTGCGTTGAATTCACGTGCGTGTTGGCCATCTACTCCTCGCCCCTCTACTGAACCTGCCTTTGGCTGTATGACAGGTTGGCCAGCCACCCGTTGGACCCACGTGTCATACACCCAAAGGTAGGTGCAGTAAGTCAATGAAGCTGCGTCCCCCTCCGTGCCCGTGCATGCTTTCAATGACTTGAGACTACCAAACATCACATGCGGTGGTTAGTTCATTGCATGTAATCCTATTAAGTAGCAAAAAGACATTAAGTTACCTCGCTGATAGGAATAAAACAATAGACCATGTATTTATTTACAGAGGGAGTAGTACATTTTTTGTGACATGCATTACTAGATATTGCTAGTCAAATACTAAATCCAAATGGACGTGGTAGTACTACTAAATCCAGATGGTGGTGCTAGTACTAGTAGTAGTAGTACTACCAATGTAGTAGCACTGTACTACCCGTTGGTCAAATTATTACGTGTTGCTCCTCACAGTGAAGTGACAAGACCCTACGCCAAAGATGACACCTGAGTATAGGCGCCGTGTTCGGCATACCATAGTCATCCTCACCGTCTGCATTCACTATCATCATGGCTGTAGACCTAGCCTGCTTACAACTAGCCGTGTTCGACATAATTTCCCATGCGTAGATGCCCGTGCATTGCACGGAACACCAAGATTGGGGGGGTGGACGGTGCCAGAAGCGGCCATCGCGCCAGATTTTTCCATGGCCTTCTAGATGTGGTGGGGAGGAGATAAGGTTGATTGTGAGAGACAAGGAGTTGTTTGTAAATAGGGAACAAGTGTGGGCATCTTTTTGCAAAACTGGAGAAGTTTGGTTTGTATGCATCAGATCTAGATCCGACGGCTATTGGTGAAAGATGGCAGGCACAACATCATCACCAACTCAGGACCTGTTTGATTCGCAGGATTTTGAAAACGCAAGAATAGGACACGGCAATACAAGTTTCAAACTGATATTACAAATGTTAGGAGTAATGCTGCACCTACGAAGAGGGAATTATTAGGAAGTTTATGTAAGAACTTTCGTTACTTTAGGTGGATGCAGCATTATCGTACAAACTAAAATCCACCGCCCTGACAAGTCACTAATGGGCAAATAAGTTTTCGAGTCTCTGGCCACTTGATGTTTCAAAAAAAAATTCAGCTTCTGCGGAGACTTTGTCATTTAGGCTTAGACGCTTGCGGTGATCAGCACGCCATTCATTTTTGCGCCAGAGAACGCCAAACCTCATTACCTTGAGCACACTTGCCTCCAGAACAAAGAACCTGGCCAATTTAATCTCAGATGTGCTGCCTCGGTAGTCGATCAAATCAATTTCTGTAAGATGGGGATCAAGGCATTCGATGAGATTGTTATAGTGCAGCACATTTTTCACTTTCGGGTCTTCTTTTATCTGCAAAAGAAGAGAACATGTTAGAGCAGCTGGCTGTATAAGATTGCCGTGTCATCAAGAGGTACCAATATCATTCGCTCATACGATAGGGTTGGCTGGCTAGTGATATTTTTCACTCTCTCTCTCTCTCTCTTTCTCTTTCCTCTCATTTACCTAGGAGCACGTGAAGAGCTTGGGCATTTGTTGCCTTCCACTATGTGGCCGATGCCATAATACGCATCGATGTCAAATCAAAAGATTTTGGCACCGCTCTCGCGATGTGAGAGAGTTGGCACCGATGTGCACACAGACCCACATGTATAAACAAATCAATCAAACCAACTACACCAGCTTCTCACTCTCCCAAACAAGTGTTTTTTATTGCCTCAGTCCTCTCTCTCTCCCACGCAAGTGTTTTTTCATTGTGTGAGTTAATTTGGCACCGAAGCAAAGTACGTGATCCAGATTGGGGCACCAGGTGAGCAATGGAGGGGCATCGATGCCAAATGCATCACAAGTGAATTTGGCATGTGTTTTGGCCTACATAGTGGAGGGCCGTTATAGCCCACTTTTGTACTACCTCTTATTTAGTATAAAATTTTGACCATATATTTATGTAAGAAAATGCCAATGCATGTTACTAAAAATTACACCATTTGAAATATGTTCAAATACGAATCCAACGATATAGTTCTTAGTGACATGCATTACCATTTTGTCAGTTAAATCTATGGTCAAATTTTGATACTACAAAATAGGAAGAGTAAACCAGGACGAAGGTAGTACTTGCTCTTAGGGTAACCATAGAGTTACTGGAGTAGTCTAAGTAACTTTCCACTATGACTAGCCTAGGCTACTATAGTAGTACACACAAAAACGATGCAGGTGATCACGTGAGAAAAAAAATACTAAAAACATTTCTTTCGGTGCAGTGCGTAGATGCAGTTTTGAACACTACACTTGTCATCGTAATTTGGGAAAATTACGAAAATTTTGAGCTACGTTGTGATTACCGTTTACTAATAGGAAAGAAGTTTCACCTGGATGAGTAGCTTCTCCGTGCACGGAAAGCATGTAAGGAATCCAACAACTTGATCCAGATTGGGGTCGGTAGATTTTATTGCCAAGATCTTCACTGTGCGCATAGACTGGGTCATGCTTGTGGGAATCATTTTCTGGAAGCCGGTCGTAAATACATCAAGAAATTTAAAAATGTGAATTTCAAGAAGACAGAGAAGAAGATGAGTGTTGTACTTGAACGATTACGGATCCAATAAAGAGTACGTAGAATTTGGCAGACGAGTGGACCAACGCTGTCAATTTCGGCGCGTCAATGACCCTGATTTTTGTTGGACCTTCTAGATCCGATACAAGCAATCTCTCAAGGAAAGGCGCATTCTCAGTGACCATAACATGGAACAGCTGGAGTGATCTCTTCCCAACTGATGTCTTGTTGCGGGGCCAGCAAGACACATAAATCCATCAGAGATTCGTCGAGGCGATGTGGAGGCTAATGAACCCGTGGATCTGCTCAAGACGAAGGTACTCGAGCGCAGTACAGCTGCGGAGCAGGTGCTCCATAGCCTTCTTCAAGATGACAACGTCGAAGAGGTCGAACTGCTTGAGTTGTGGGAGAAGAAGGGCGGGCGCGGCATTAATCTGGGGAAGATAGCAGGAGCTGAAGCTGGCGCGGCGTAGCGTTGGCGCGAGGCGGAGCACGGACGGCGGCAGAGAGCGACATCGTCCAGCTTCAAAGCTGAGCTCCTCGAGCTGATCTAGGGCGGGGGATAAGAACCACTCGTCGAACTTGGGTTGGACCTTGCAGTTGGTACTGAACATGTGGATGTCAAGGCGTCTGGCTGGCCCAGGGTGCGATGAAAGGATCTTGGAGACTGCGGCCATGCGTTTGCAATCCCGGTCGCAGAGGCAGCTATCGACAGTGAGGTTGAGGGGGACGCGGCGCCAGAGTGGGCGCCACCGCCGGGAGAGCAGGGCGGTCTGCACGGCAGATTTGGTGGGGAGGAGGCTAATGATGACGAGCAGCATGTCGTCGGGAAGGTTGCTGATGAAGTCCAGGCTCGCCGGATGCGGTTTTGGCTCGAGCAGCCTCCGCTTGTTGGCTGCCTCGCCGTCTGTGTGTTGTGTGCTGGGTGTGTGCGAGTGCCTCCTTCTGTGCATGCCGCCGCGCAGTGGTGAATTGTGCGCGAGTGCGTCCTCCATGCGGAAGAAGTGTGTCCTCAATGCGCCCTCAATTTACTAGCGTGCAGGGTGCTACCCCGAGTGGTTTCAACTTTGTTTACTTCACCGCGTGTCAGATGGGCCTCTAGTTTACTTATTTTCACCCACTGCCACATGGGCCAGCACACGACGATACAGAACACGAGCTGACAAAGCAGCATGTGGACTGGTTGGCCGGTCAACTAAGCAATATACGGAGCTATACGCTGACACAGTGAACGTATAATCCGTCGGTATAGAGTGTTAGTGTGAGAGGGGAGGCCCGTGAGAGATAGCAGAGAGAGAGAGAGAGAGAGAGAAAGAGCTACTCCCTCCGTTCGATAATGTACTTCCAACATTTTTTTAAAAGTCAAACTTTTGAAACTTTGACCAAGTTTATAAAGAAATTACTTATATCTACAATACCAAAGATAAATGATAGTATGAAGTAAGTACATGTTGTGATGAATCTAATGATCTTTCCAGATGTAAATGTTTTTCTCCACATATACCTGGTCAAACTTTTCTGAGGTTTGACTTTTCAAAACATCCATATGCTTATGGATGTGAGAGAGTCCCTAACTAAAGAGAGAGAGAGAGAGAGTAAGTGGAATAGAAAGAGTGAGTGAAAAAAGTGTGTGTGTGTGTGTGTGTGTGAAAGAGACATGAACAACACTCGATAAAAGTCGAGAAAAAACGTGTGTGTCTTATGCAAACATATCACACATGCATCTTCGACAACAGAAGCAATGTGAGGAGATAGTGTGTGGTTGTTTGCAACCGAGAGAGCAAGACCCCTAGCACGTGGCCAAGAGGGGTCTGACAAACAAGGGAGAGAGGTCGAGAGAGACGTACGGAGAAAATGCAGACATGGGGAGGAGAGAGTGTATGTTTGTCATAGAGAGATCCCCTGGAGATCGTGATGGGACTACATGCGTGGGAGATCGAGTGACAAGGTGTGTGCGCGATAGAAGATACCACGAGAGATATCGAGACAGACGTATGGATGGAAGGAGACAATATGTGTGTTCCTGATGGCTAGTGAGAGATAATCATACTTAGGGGGGAGTGCTTGCGCCTATGATGGAGTGAGGGATTATGGTACTTATTAGGGGGGTGTCACATAGAGAGAGAACAAGGGCGAAGAGTGTTGGATGGGTCTATATGTATAGCGCGAGCGAGACATGTGTATGTGTGAACCAGGGAGATATAAAGTTTGAGAGAGATTAAGGAGCCCCGATAAGGCTGAGTGGTGCGTCAGATAGCTGAGAGGGGGAAAGAGATATTCCATCCGCTCGATAATGCAGTGCATGTAATTTTTTTAGAAGTCAAACTTTGGAAACTATGATCAGGTTTACACAAATGTTATTTATATCTTCAATACCAAAGATACATCATACGAAACTACATCTCATGGTGAATCTAATGGTATATGTTTGCCGTTCCAGATGTAATTGTTTTTGTCCACGTACATGGTAAACTTTGTGATGTTTGACTTTTCAGTAAATCAATATGCTATGGACTGAGGAGAGTGCCTAAGTCGAGAGGGATCAAGTGCGTGTGAAGGAGAATGAGTAAGTGTGCAAAAAGAGTATGTGTGTGAAAGAGAAAGTGACAACAAATAATAAATTAGAGAGAGTGTGTGTTTTTTCGTTTCTTAGGCGAACATATCACGCATGCATCTCCGAGATAGAAAAGCGAGGCGAGGAGATACACGAAGATAGCTAGTGTCTGATTGTTTGCAACAGAGAGAGACTGTAACATCCCAAAATTCTAAATTTTGGAATGTTATAATAAATAGATAGATTTGATTGATTGTTTGATTGATTGTGGGAAGCTGAGTGAAATTCGAAACTTTTCGAAAGTTAAATGAGAGGGAATAAAAGGACTTTCCCAAACTTTCATATTACTGTTATGATCTCCATGAATTAAAATTCTTTTCACCACAAAACCCTGGAGAGAAGATGACATGACTTCTTCCATTTATTTAAATGACAAGGGGTGTTGAAAATATTTGAATTTCATTGAGAATATTTCCAATTCTAAAACTTTATGCAACTCAATGATTTTCACGAGCGAAGATAAAATGACTTCTTCAAAACATATGAAATATGAGTTGGGAGTTTCAAAGGATCAAATTCAAAGTCCTTTTGGAAATTATTTTTAATTTGGAGTTATTTGAGTTTTATTCAAATTATTTTTCTCCAAAATAAAAATATACAGGAAATAGGGTAACATGATTCCCTACATCAGAAAATTGGAGAGAAATAAATTTGAAATCATTTTGGTATTTTTAAAATGATTTTTATTGGATTTTATTAAGGCAGTAGCACTGTTTGATTTATTAAAATTTGTGCGGATTTTATTTGACTTTACAAAAATGTTCATGTTGTAGAAAATCTTTTTCTGAAAATTTTGATATATTATATGCCTATATAATATTTTATTTTATTTTTGTCTTCTTTTCTTTTTTCCTCTGTTAAAAAAAACTCTTCGAACAGTGCCCGGCCGAAGCCCAGCACTGCTCTCTCTCCCCTCTCTCTCGCCGTCGCCGACTGGGCCAGCCCAGCGCCCGAGCCAGGCCGCGGCCTGCCAGCCCAGCGCGCCCTCGCTCGTCCCCGAGCTCCCGCTCGGGAGTCCGCCGGCCGTACGCCGCCGCCGCCGACGTGCCCGAGGCGGACACGCCTCCCCACGCCCCCTCGCGCACGCCAAGCCACCGCCCCGCCCTTCGATAAAGCCGGAGCCCCGGGCCCCGATCTCTCTCTCTCCTCCCCCGCGCTCTCGCCGCCGTCTCGCCGGAACTGCCGCCGCCGCCGAGTCCCTCGCCGTCGCTCCGCAACTCCCCGACCCCGTGGCCGCCACCCACCTCACCGCCGTGCCGCCCTCCCTAGCTACTCCGCCGCCGCCGCTGTGCCCCTCCACCGCCGGAGCCAATTCGACCCGCCGCCGCCGCCGCCGCTGTGTCCCTCCACCGCCGGAGCCAATTCGACCCGCCGCCGCCGGAGGCACGACTCACAGGAGCCGCCGCCGCAGTGGTAAAACCCTAACCCGATCTGCCGTCGGTTTTTTAAAAAAAAAACCCGTTGCCCGGTCCGATCTGGTTTTCTCGGTTTTGTTTTAAAAAAAGGTTTAGTTTTTTTTAGTTAGAGCTATTCAAAGAACGTTCTCTGTTTAGAACTAGTTAGCGAGCGTTCGCTCGATAGTTTTATTTATTTTTATTCAGGGACCTGTTAGCAGTTATTTCTTTTGCAGATTAGTCCCTATTCTTAAAACGGTCACATCTTTTTACTCGTTTGTCCAAATCCAACGAAACCAACGCCCACATCTTCATTATGATCCCCTCTATCCAGTAAAAGAACTTAAACATGTTTTTTGAAAGTTTTAAAATTTGAATTCAAACAAATTTGTATTCAAACTTCGTTTGATCGTAACTTGAGTTTCGTAGCTCCATTTGAGTTGATTCTTTTTGCTAATCGAAGCTCTTGACCTAAATTTTCTGATAAGGCCAAATTTACATAATTTTGGTACTGTTAGAAACTGTTTTATGTTGCAAGAGTTATTTGCTTGGTTTTGATGTTTCCCGAATCGTCTTCTTCGTTCTTTCTGATCTTTTGAGTGATTGCTTAT
Source organism: Triticum aestivum (assembly GCF_018294505.1). Taxonomy (NCBI): domain Eukaryota; kingdom Viridiplantae; phylum Streptophyta; class Magnoliopsida; order Poales; family Poaceae; genus Triticum; species Triticum aestivum. Next base: position 399,640,106 of record NC_057796.1, on the reverse strand, counting down.
GTGTGGTTACTATTGCTTGCTTACGATAGATTGACCGGAGTGTGACGAGTAGATCTATCAAGAGTTTTGAGTGCGAATCATCTTCATCAACATTGCAGGCAAGTTCACACTTTGATCATACCCCTTTCATACCCAGTTTTTTTATGCATTAGATTCAACCCTCAAACAATTGCATGATTAGGATCTGATTAACATGTGGGTATTGGGAAGTAGTTGATGAGGTAGTACCTATTGCCCTGTTTACAATCAAACCCTTGGGAGTTACTTCTACGTTGCTCTTATATTGCCATGCTATGCTCGTAGACGTGGATTGGGTTTGAGAGATATTCATGACAGATGTGAGATTGTTAATAATGGTTTACTTAAGGTGGCAACTAAAACTCACATCTGGGTGGATTGAGGCACCTGGAGAACCCAGTGTTGTCTGTTTGTATAAGGACCGCCACCCAGGCTCAAAGGGATCATAAGATTATTCATGCTAGAAACTTCCGTGTGCAGCCACAAGCCATTATGGGCTCTGGCATAGTTGAGTAAGTTGTGTGAGCTCTTGAAGAGGTGGACTAGCAGATGTAGGGGGATTGTAGGTGTAACGGTCTGCCCGGAGTAGAGAGTAAATGCTTCTGAAAGACTGTGTCTCGATCATCCATTTCTCAAACACCATGTAGTGCGAGAAATCCAACGGAGGAGATCGAGTCTTGTGGGGAAAAGTGCGCAAACCTCTGCAGAGTGTACAAACTAATCATGATTAGCCGTGTCCCCGGTTATGGACATCTTGAGTATCTAGTTCTTGGATTATCCCGTTGATCTCATCATGTTACTTAATTTAAATTTGATTTGGGTTTAATCACGTTCTTAATTGGGATTGAGATGCTGTCAACCATCTCAATGTTTCACAACCACCATGATAGTTAAATAAAATTTATTCCTTTGAAGTAGGGAAAAATTGGCTTTTCGCAAAAACATTATAACCATAGAGCTTTTCCACCAGCCATATATGCATGTAGTGATAGCCTTTGTTCATCATTTCTCTATGGTGTGAATTTGCCAGCATATTCCATGTGCTGGCCCGTTTTCGGGCTGCAACGTTTCATGTTGCAGGATTCTTACGACGAGTAAGTGATACGTTAGGGTTACGATTTCTACACTCAACTTTGCCGTTGGTGTTGATGGGAATCCACAACCTTGTTACTTCCGCTATTTTGGATTGAGGTAATAGTATTTATGTTACTTTATACATGTGATTTACCTCTGTTATAAATCCTCGAGTACTGTGTGTGTCAGCATACCGATCCAGGGATGACACTTAAGCACAGAGACTTGATCCATTCGGGTCGGGTCGCTACAAGATGGTATCAGAGCACATGTTGACTGTAGGACGTGACCCTAGAAACTGGCAAGCCCATAGGAAGGATTTTCCCTAAAACTTTCCTTTTCAAAAAGATCTTTTACCTCTCTCCTTTTCCGAGTCTTATTCAAATATTCCCTTTTAGTGAGACCATACCCTTTTTCCTTTTGGACCACTCGAAGATTCGACGGATAAGACCACTCCATGAAGTACAAGATATCGGACAACTAAGACCATTCGGAATGAAGAGGATTTCACCGTGCATTATGATAATGGAAACTACAACGGTTGAAGATTCCGAAGACTGGGAGAATTTGAAGGCTCTGAAGAATTGCTGGATGTGTATGACCTAGGAAGGTTACCCTTATGGAACTTGGCAGACTATGGAAGCTGTCAATACCCGAGACCAAGGTGTATCGGAGAAAGACCGAAACATGGAGCATTAGAATTCAAAGTTTTTGTTAAGAAAACCCAAAGACAGGAGATATCAGTTATGGAATGAAAGCTCATGGCAGTAACATGGGCATAGACACGGCTGACCATGGTGTTATTACCCGTTTATGATATTGTCACCGTGCGGAGTTAAGCATGCAGATGCATGGAAGGATTGGATGGTAGAAGGCTGATGGAGTACCTATCCGCAAGATGAAGTTTTAACTTTAGACCAGTGTATCACCAGGATCTGCAGTATTACATCAAGAAGTTAAGATGGACCTGCAGGAAATAGTATTTGATAAGGAAGCATTTCGTGAAGAACTCAGGACGCAGAAGCTGAAAGTAGCCAAGCTAGAGGGGCAAAACCTTTAGACATCAAAGATTCGTCAGGAAACTGAAGGACGGTAGGATCATGGTTCATGTCAAGGATGTTGAAACCCAGAAGTTTGGAACGCAACTCCAGAAATATAAAGGACGTCACGAGAGACTTCGCGTCAACAGAGATGATCTGGCAAAAGAACTTGAGAAAGACAAGCATGATCGGAAGAGGCCATCGGAGACACGAACAAGACTTGAAGAGTTTGGCGACTTTGAAGATTTTTGACCTTTAGAAGACCAAACCCCTGTTATACCTACGTTAGATGCGACGTTTGTGAGCTGTCATTTGTTTGTTGTTTTTCCGACAGCCACAATAAAATCTGTCTTTTCAAAACTATTGTTTGCATTGTGTGTATCCCTCTCTATCTCTCTTATCTCACCCCAAACCCTTGGACCCATTAGAGGATGAATGGAGATGAGCTTATATTTTCTGGACCAATGACTCAATTGGAGACGGACCGATGGATTCAGAACATGGAGGATCACATGAAGAATAACCCTATAGTCGGAAAGGATATGACCCGGCATGCTCTTCAATGTTTTGAAAGAGGTGCTGCTACTTGGTGGAGGATGTACCAAACCACCAATGGATGGCAAGGAGTAACCACTTGGAAAGAATTTAAGTGGACTCTACAAAGATCTCGTCTTGTGACCCAGAAATTGAAGCCTTATGGAAAGGATGTGAAGAAACCTTGTGCATACAAGCCTTGTGGAGAAATAGGACACAACCATAAGGAACACAAGGATGAATGCCCAAATTGTGAAGGAAGTCACCCAGCTGAAGAATGCCCAACTCGGCGGATCACTTGTTTCTTGTGTGAAGGGACTACCCACTACCCTGCTCAGTGTCACATCTACCCCATGGTACAAAGGACCGTCCAGCAGAAGAAAGAAGCAATGAAAGGAGCCCTCATGGGAATTTTAGAGGAATCTGTGATGAAGGAAGAGGTGGAGGACACACCCAAAGAAGAACCAATTAGACCCTGCACCAAGTCATGCTATTCATGTGGAGAAGGACACATCTCCCAAAATTGTCTGAATGGGGATTTAGTAGAATTCCCGACAGAGGAAGTAGAGTATGACCCACAAGAAATAGAAGCCCTGATTGGAATGGAAAAGTCCAGGAAGAGAAGTAGATTGGATCCCAGGAACAACCCAATTTCTACAAAGAGAGACCTGAGTCATATCACATGTTTCAGGTGCAAAAGTTCAGGACACTACCACAATGATTGCCCAAAAGGGAAGATGAGGACCCCAGGAGGTTATATAATCACAAGGAAACCTCGAGATATGTCAGAAGTAATATGTTTCCGTTGTGATGAAGCAGGGCACTTTGCCAGAGAATGCCCCAAGGAGACGGAGACTTGTGACAAATAGTTGAGTGCAACGAGGAATATAGTAGTAGTAGTGTGGACATTTCTTTTATTAGTGAGGTGTCGGATTGAGGCATGTAATGGAATGCAGGAGATTGTAATAATTTGAGAATCAATAAAGTTAGCATCATTGGTATTGATTTGGATTCTATGAGTTGTTACTCTATGAAGAAAGATTTTGACCATTTTCGAGGATATGAGAAATATGGTCTATGGAAGATTTTGCATTTTAAGGGTGGTAGTACCCTGTGAGGAAACTTGACCCTTGGAAAAAGGTAATGATATTCCACGAAGTGGATTTCGAACAAAATAAGTATGAGTTTTATCTCGATATGTTTGATACCCCAAGAATATGAGGGTATGGAGTATTACTGGATGTAAAGGAGGAAGTCTATGAAATTGGAGACAGAGCATGTCTTCTTTCGTGTGTTCCCTCTGCGAGGAGTTAAACTATTTGGAGTTAAGGGAAAGTTAGCCCCGATATTTGTAGGACCATACCGAGTTTTGGAGCGTATGGGAGAACTGGCCAACAAGCTGGAGTCACCCGAAGGACTGTCAGGAGTTCATGATGTGTTTCACGTTTCCCAGTTGAAGAAGTGCCATGCAAAGATGGCCAATATTCCCCTGTAAGGACGCTTGACCCTGGAAAGGATAATGATGTTCCACGAAGTGTAGTATGGACTTCATAGGTATAAGTTTTTTTTATCTCGGTATGTGGGATATCCCCTGAGGATGAAGAGATGAAGTACTATTAGATATAAAGGAGGTATGATGTTGGAAATATGGATCAATGGAAATTCCATGATGAGTCTGAGGAATCATGTCCTAGTTTGGTGCCAACAGAAGGAAGGAAGACAGTACAATTGGATGGATTTAAGAATACCAGGAAGTTGGATGTTGGATTAAGGATCAGTTGCCCGATGATGAGTTCAAGGTTTACCGATGATGAGTTCAAGGTTTACCAGTGATGAGGTGGGCCATAACCCACAGGCCCCAGGACCTGCCAAAAAGCAAGCACATTTCTTGCTGAAGGAAAGACCCTGGAAGAAGTTACGATTTTTATCGACAGACGATCTTATAGGAGTTACGCAAAACCTGAGGGTTGGGAAGGAACGATGGATGTTTGTTTGGCTTGCAGAATCCATGGATTTATCCGAACTTGGTTCGTCGACAAGAGAAATTCTGCAATGCTTGTGAGGATGACCGAGTTTTAGAATGCGAGATTCGCTAAACCATATACAAGGTAATGATTTGGGTGCGGGATGGATTGATCACCATACCGACTTACTCTTATTGTTCGCTTTGCTATATGGGATGGTAAATCTGAGTGACCTACCTATAGTAGAGAGACGACGGTATTAAACCTTGCTTGAACCTTAGAATGGTATAAGAATGTTTCCCTTGTACACGGCAGTTGATGCCAATCGTAGGTTATACGGTGAGGATCAACCCAGACCCATTTTCCTACAGTAGAAACCATAAATCGTTGACCACCATGAGATATCGATAGTTGTTTAGTTTTGGCGCCAGACCCGACAGCTAAGAAGACCCAGTCATGGAATAACCTTACCAAGATGGAATGTATAGAAGGATTGAGGAAAAGGTTATGCCACCACCGGAAGAGCCCAGAGAAGGAATTATGTTGAAGATCTGAGAAGACCGACACTGTCAGGAATAAGGATGGAGTATATGAGTTTTGATGGAACGTAACCATGCTTTTAAGGGTGGTAGCACCCCAGACCCCTGTGATGATCGATGGATTTTGAGAAGACCCCCAAACCCTAACCTATTTCTTGCTAGCCTCTCCGAATCTCGAGGACGAGATTCATTTTAAGGGTGGTAGGTTTGTAACATCCCAAAATTCTAAATTTTGGAATGTTATAATAAATAGATAGATTTGATTGATTGTTTGATTGATTGTGTGAAGCTGAGTGAAATTCGAAACTTTTCGAAAGTTAAATGAGAGGGAATAAAAGGACTTTCCCAAACTTTCATATTACTGTTATGATCTCCATGAATTCAAATCCTTTTCACCACAAAACCCTGGAGAGAAGATGACATGACTTCTTCCATTTATTTAAATGACAAGGGGTGTTGAAAATATTTGAATTTCATTGAGAATATTTCCAATTCTGAAACTTTATGCAACTCAATGATTTTCACGAGCGAAGACAAAATGACTTCTTCAAAACATATGAAATATGAGTTGGGAGTTTCAAAGGATCAAATTCAAAGTCCTTTTGGAAATTATTTTTAATTTGGAGTTATTTGAGTTTTATTCAAATTATTTTTCTCCAAAATAAAAATATACAGGAAATAGGGTAACATGATTCCCTACATCAGAAAATTGGAGAGAAATAAATTTGAAATCATTTTGGTATTTTTAAAATGATTTTTATTGGATTTTATTAAGGCAGTAGCACTGTTTGATTTATTAAAATTTGTGCGGATTTTATTTGACTTTACAAAAATGTTCATGTTGTAGAAAATCTTTTTCTGAAAATTTTGATATATTATATGCCTATATAATATTTTATTTTATTTTCGTCTTCTTTTCTTTTTCCCTCTGTTAAAAAAAAACTCTTCGAACAGTGCCAGGCCGAAGCCCAGCACTGCTCTCTCTCCCCTCTCTCCCCCCGTCGCCGACTGGGCCAGCCCAGCGCCTGAGCCAGGACGCGGCCCGCCAGCCCAGCGCGCCCTCGCTCGTCCCCGAGCTCCCGCTCGGGAGTCCGCCTGCCGTACGCCGCCGCCGCCGACGTGCCCGAGGCGGACACGCCTCCCCACGCCCCCTCGCGCACGCCAAGCCACCGCCCCGCCCTCCTATAAAGCCGGAGCCCCGGGCCCCGATCTCTCTCTCTCCTTCCCCGCGCTCTCGCCGCCGTCTCGCCGGAACTGCCGCCGTCGCCGAGTCCCTCGCCGTCGCCCCGCAACTCCCCGACCCCGTGGCCGCCACCCACCTCACCGCCGTGCCGCGCCGCCCTCCCTAGCTACTCCGCCTCCGCCGCCGTGCCCCCCCACCGCCGGAGCCACTTCGCCCCATCGCCGCCGGAGGCACGACTCGCCGGAGCCGCCGCCGCAGTGGTAAAACCCTAACCCGATCTGCCATCGGTTTTTTTTAAAAAAACCCGTTGCCCGGTCCGATCCGGTTTTCTCGGTTTTGTTTAAAAAAAGGTTTAGTTTTTTTAGTTAGAGCTATTCAAAGAACGTTCTCTGTTCAGAACTAGTTAGCGAGCGTTCACTCGATAGTTTTATTTATTTATTTTTATTCAGGGACCTGTTAGCAGTTATTTCTTTTGCAGATTAGTCCCTATTCTTAAAACGGTGACATCTTTTTACTCGTTTGTCCAAATCCAACGAAACCAACGCCCACGTCTTTGTTATGATCCCCTCTATCCAGTAAAACAACTTAAACATATTTTTCAAAGTTTTAAAATTTGAATTCAAACAGATTTGTATTCAAACTTCGTTTGATCGTAACTTGAGTTTCGTAGCTCCGTTTGAGTTGATTCTTTTTGCTAATCGAAGCTCTTGACCTAAATTTTCTGATAAGGCCAAATTTACATAATTTTGGTACTGTTAGAAACAGTTTTATGTTGCAAGAGTTATTTGCTTGGTTTTGATGTTTCCCGAATCGTCTTCTTCGTTCTTTCTGATCTTTTGAGTGATTGCTTATGTGTGGTTACTATTGCTTGCTTACGATAGATTGACCGGAGTGTGACGAGTAGATCTATCAAGAGTTTTGAGTGCGAATCATCTTCATCAACATTGCAGGCAAGTTCACACTTTGATCATACCCCTTTCATACCCAGTTTTTTTATGCATTAGATTCAACCCTCAAACAATTGCATGATTAGGATCTGATTAACATGTGGGTATTGGGAAGTAGTTGATAAGGTAGTACCTATTGCCCTGTTTACAATCAAACCCTTGGGAGTTACTTCTACGTTGCTCTTATATTGCCATGCTATGCTCGTAGACGTGGATTGGGTTTGAGAGATATTCATAACAGATGTGAGATTGTTAATAATGGTTTACTTAAGGTGGCAACAAAAACTCACATCTGGGCGGATTGAGGCACCTGGAGAACCCAGTGTTGTCTGTTTGTATAAGGACCACCACCCAGGCTCAAAGGGATCATAAGATTATTCATGCTAGAAACTTCCTTGTGCAGCCACAAGCCATTATGGGCTCTGGAATAGTTGAGTATGTTGTGTGAGCTCTTGAAGAGGTGGACTAGCAGATGTAGGGGGATTGTAGGTGTAATGGTCTGCCCGGAGTAGAGAGTAAATGCTTCTGAAAGACTGTGTCTCGATCATCCGTTTCTCAAACACCATGTAGTGCGAGAAATCCAACGGAGGAGATCGAGTCTTGTGGGGAAAAGTGGGCAAACCTCTGCAGAGTGTACAAACTAATCATGATTAGCCGTGTCCCCGGTTATGGACATCTTGAGTATCTAGTTCTTGGATTATCCCGTTGATCTCATCATGTTACTTAATTTAAATTTGATTTGGGTTTAATCACGTTCTTAATTGGGATTGAGATGCTGTCAACCATCTCAATGTTTCACAACCACCATGATAGTTAAATAAAACTTATTCCTTTGAAGTAGGGAAAAATTGGCTTTTCGCAAAAACATTATAACCATAGAGCTTTTCCACCAGCCATATATGCATGTAGTGATAGCCTTTGTTCATCATTTCTCTATGGTGTGAATTTGCCAGCATATTCCATGTGCTGACCCATTTTCGGGCTGCAACGTTTCATGTTGCAGGATTCTTACGACGAGTAAGTGATACGTACACTCAACTTTGCCGTTGGTGTTGATGGGAATCCACAACCTTGTTACTTCCGCTATTTTGGATTTAGGTAATAGTATTTACGTTACTTTATACATGTGATTTACCTCTGTTATAAATCCTCGAGTACTGTGTGTGTCAGCATACCGATCCAGGGATGACACTTAAGCACAGAGACTTGATCCATTCGAGTCGGGTCGCTACAGAGACACCCCTATAGCACATGTCCAATAGAGGTCTGGCCAACAAGGAACAAAGGTCGAGAGGGACACATGGAGAACATGGACACATTGGGAGGGCGAGAGGGTGTGTTTGTGACAGAGAGACCCCCTCGAGATCGTGAGGGGACTATATGGGTGGGAGATTAAGGGAGGTGCGTGCGCGATAGAAAGATGCCCTGAGAGAAATTGAGATAGACCATGCACATGTTTGTGATGGAGACTAAGATTAGCTAGTCATATACATGTAGGGGTACTGCGTGTGCCTACAATTGAGTGAGAGACCATCATACTTGGCTAGCTAGGCATGAGATTGTGTGTGTGTGAGATGGAGAGAGAACGAGGGAGAGAGATAGAGTTTTAGATGGGCCTATCGAGTGCGAGTGAGATATGCATGTGTATGTGTGACCCAGGTAGATGGAGAGTTTGAGAGAGAGGGGGAAGAGCTCCGAGATGATAGAGTGGTGCGTGAGAGAGTTACGGGCAACGAGCCAAGAAATTTGTGTGCGTACAATGAGTGCACCCAAGATATCTAGCTTGGACTAGAGAATCACACATAATGTGCGAGAGAGACCTATAGATGGAGTATATATGCATGCGAACTAGAAAGACCCCCCCCCCACGCACACACACAAAGAGAGAGAGATGGAGAGAAAGAGAGAGGACCAACAAGGTTTGTGTGTTGGATGCGTGCGATAGAATTGAAGATTGTCGGCGAGAGAGAGAGAGAGAGAGAGAGAGAGCAGGAGTCCGGGAGAGGGGGAGGTCGCGTTTTATGCATCAAAGACTGATATAAACCATGTTTCGATATAAACTTGCATTCAAATATTTAAATTGGAGAAGATGTTGTCTGTAATCCACACATGAACGGATATATGCGTATATCAAACAAGTTCATTAATTTGACTTTCAACATGTTCATGGAGTACTATAATACTGTACAACATGCTATTTGATTGAGGTGTTCAATTTTGGATTTAGTTCACTATTTTGACCTGGTTAACGAGCTATTTCATTGAATCGAGATATTTTATTTTGGGTTTGGTTCCCGTTATTGAGTGGGTCAACTATTTGTCATATAGTAAATCGCTAGCAACGAGCATGTAAAAACACATTACTCCCGAGCATCATCTCTCCATCTAAAAAAGAAGTGGCAAGCTAATATTTCTAAATTTGATTCGAATCGACTTGGTAAGGTAGACATGGATGCTCGTTCTCCCAAATTTTGAACGAACCGTTAAACATCCTCTTCTCGGTGGAATTCGCCCGAGCAAATAAATGGGAGACGCGAAATTAGCGTCCTATGTGGGAGACGCATTAATTGGCCCGTTGTGCATCGAGGGTAGGTTCGTAACTTCATCCAAGCGTGCCTTCTCCTCGGCCTAAATGACATGTGCCGAATAATTCATAAACCATGGTCGGCAAAACACACTCTCCTCTCCCGAAATAGCTCGCGCCCACTTTTTCAATACACGCTCTCCTCGCCCGAAATCGCTCGCACCCACTATATTTCAAAACCCGCCCTCCTCGCCCGAAATCGCTCCCGCCCACTATTTGGGGAGAAGCAAAGTTACTCTACTATCCCCGACCCTCAGTACACAGACCCAAGCCGAGAAGCCTAAAGGCAGGGGTAGAAATGTAACTCCCCCACACATTTCAGACAAATGCGTTCGTAAAACATGGTTCCACTCCCCTCCCAATACCCACCCCCATTCATACCTCGTGGGCGCCAAATCACCTTCTCCCCGGAAGCTCCCTTCTCCCGTGCCGCGAAACCTCAGCCCCTCCTCCATGGCGCCCCCCACCGCACCAATTTCACAGCCGCCCTCCTCCCTAATGCCGGAGACGCTATCCATTTGCCGTCGTGCACTGGGCCGTGTGCCTCTTACTCCGTGCTGCTAGAGCCGCCTCGACGACGGCCCGTGAACCGTACCGGAGCCGATTAACCCCCGCCATTGTTCACGGCGCCGGAGCGCCTCCAACTTCGGATCCGTCCAGAGTCCCGGCGCTACTTCCCCATAGTCGTCGAGCGTCACGACATCGTTGTTTCCCTGCCGCCGGTGGCCACTGCAACCGCGTCGGCCTCACCGACTCGGCAGCTGGACCTGCCTACTTCACCATGCCGCCAGATAGGTCGCACCGTCATCTCAAATCACTTTATTTAGGCGTCAGTTGTCTGAATTTTTATTCTGGGCCAATCGATTCCCAATGGGAAGCAGCACCCCTCGAGGCGGCAGAGCTCCTAGGCTGCCGGTTGGCTGGTCTCTAACGTAAGGGTGCGGGGCCGCAAGTTCGTCGCGGTAGCAGCACTTAGATGGCTATCTTAGAGTTGCGTGGGTTCAAGGTACTACCACCGCCGGATGTGGATGACGGGGAGTCTTTGTGGATTGGCCCGGGGCGGCGCAACCACGGCAGTGCGGTGGGGCAGGGAGCGGGGTTTTGGCTGGGGCCACGGACGGCGGAGGCAAGCTACTCTGCCATTGGTCACTGGCTCTTCGGGGAAGATTCCTAACAGTGTCAGCCGGGAGACACAAGACGGCCATCAAGCCATCCGGCGTAGATCGGACAGTACCAAAATAAAATAAAATCGTGTGACCCCAATTTAGTCTCAGTCAACAGACGTGTGACCACTCTCGTACCTTGCTGTTGATCTCTTAGTGTATTTCTTCAGATCAAAGAGATGTGTTGTTCTTAACATTATGCGTTATCTGCATCCTCAGCCACACCGTCTTCTGACTCACCGCAGCTGCTCCAACAAGGGAAGCATACACTAGAAGGGAGCTATAGTCCCCACTCAACAGTTCCCTGCATCGAATGCGTGTGCCCGACATGGACAGCCACAAAAATTGCAGGGCCATTGACAAGTCAGCACATGATGCTCCCTCCTATGGATGGCGGCCAGATAGGTTGTACCCTCATCTTACTTGTGTGCAACATTTATGGCTTTGTTATTCATTTAAGCATGGAAAATAGATTATCAAATTTCACTGTATATTCATGCTGATCTCTTACGGGTCATGTTTAGGAGTTAACGATGTTCCATAGTTCAGCTAAGATACTTGTTCTTTAGGTAACGTTGTTCCATATTTATCATCCATCAGCCAATGTTATCCCACAGGATGGTGATTATAGTATTATACCACTTCTAGTATTACCTATGTTGTTCTTTAATACTTTTGTGTGCCATCTAGTTAATCTCGAGTACAAACGATACATATTCTGTAGCTTTCATTTGTGTCCTCCCTTTAGTTTTTGAGACCTGTTGCTGCTAGTTAACCCCAGTCCTACTATTTATGTTGTCTCCTACAGGCACTCATTACATAAATCTAACTACTAGTTGTCTTCCATGCATGTCAGATATAATTGCACACACTGATATATCCGCAAGAACCTCACAGAGCAATGTAAAGGCCAATAAACTTGATGTCAATGATACCCAATATGATGGAACATGTAAAGGCAGTTCTTCAGAAGACTTGCAGAAAGATGTTGAATCCTCTTCACCCCACAAGGTCCTTGCTCTAACTTGGCCCGTGATATGGATACAACATGCATATAATGTCCTGGAGTGTATCTGCTCTGTTGCAATGCCATGTGCTTAGCATGCTAATCATGCATGTAAATATGTCATGCCTTCCTGTTTTTCAGTACCTATTCCATTCATGATAACATGTTTTCAAATTCAAGTACTGCCATTCTACTCTATCGCAATGCCATCTGCTTAATTTGGACATCATGCAGTTCTGAATATCTTATGCATTGTTATTCATCAGTACGTACTTCATCTGTCTACCATACCATGTTTTTTTTACATTGAAGTGATGTTCTAGTTCTCTGTTGCAAACCCATCATTGTTTCCCAATCATACATGTGTATGCTGCCTTAGTTTTTTCTGTACGTATTCCGCTAGCATACAGTTTTACATTCAACTAGTGTTTTTTTCCTGTGTTGTCCTGTCGTATCCCTAGCTCTTACACCATACCCCCTCCTTCCGGATTACATGTTGCCGAAATGGATAAAAAAGGATGTATCTAGAACTGAAATACACCTCGACCCATCCTTTTTTTCCGGATGGAGGGAATACATGTCAATATGTCATGCCTTTCTATTCTTCAATACCTATTCCATCTCTCTGTTGTAGCATGTTTTATAACTGAAGCACCATTCTTCTATACAAGGCATGCAAGGGGAAGACGACTATGTTAGAATCTGAAGGGTTACAAACCAGGTCTTTGCAAAAGATCCAAATGCCAGGACATAATAAACCAACTCCAGTTTTTATAGATACTTCTCCAGCACAGAGAAACCCAACTCCTACTGATAATAAGTAGATTCCAGTGGCCAAAGAACTAGTCCGCTCCAGTCCAGCAAAAATATGTCAACTCCATTCTAAGAAGCGTGTGCGTATCCTTGCACCATGAAATTTTATAGCATGCTGATCATATTTTCTACATGTTTCTTACCCATCTCTCTGTTAGAAAATAAGCTTAACAGGTAGAAGAATTTCTGCACTGGTATCCTCTGCGAGGAAAGATTCTTGCAGGAATTCTCTGTACTCCAATGCAGATGTAAGTACCTATTGTAATATCACTATATTTTTACATCAGCATGTATTTTGTTAATCGGCGTGAATCCAACCTTTATCTGATCTAAATTTAGTTGTAGCAAAATGTATGATTAAAGGCCACAATGTTGATTTTTGTAAGGAAAACTGCCTGGTAGTTTTGCATCCTGAGCTGCATGAGTGTACTACCTCATATCAGTGGGTTTGATTACTTTGGTTCTGAAGTGGATTTTCAGTGTTTTTTACTGTGTTGTCCTGTCGTATCCCTAGCTCTTACATCATACTCCCTCCGTCCGGATTACATGTCGCAGAAATGGATAAAACTGGATGTATCTAGAACTGAAATACGCCTACACCCATCCATTTATTTCCGGATGGAGGGAATACATGTCAATATGTCATGCCTTTCTATTCTTCGGTACCTATTCCATATCTGTTGTAGCATGTTTTATAATTGAAGCACCATTCTTCTATATAAGGCATGCAAGGGGAAGACGGCTATGTTAGAATCTGAAGGGTTACAAACCAGGTCTTTGCAAAAGATCCAAACGCCAGGAGATAATAAACCAACTCCATTTTTCATAGATACTGCTCCAGCACAGAGAAACCCAACTCCCACTGATAATAAGCACATTCCAGTGGCCAAAGAACTAGTCCGCTCCAGTCCAACAAAAGAATGTCAACTCCATTCTAAGAAGCGTGTGCGTATCCTCGCATCATGAAATTTTATAGCATTCTGATCATATTTTCTACATGTTTCTTACCCATCTCTCTTTTATAAAATAAGGTTAAATGATAGAAGATTTCCTTCATTGGGATTGTATTCGAGGAAAACATCTTGCGGGAATTCTCTGTCCTCCAATGCTGATGTAAGTAACTGTTGTATATCACTATATTTTTACATCAGCATGTATTTTGTTAATCGGCGTGAATCCTACCTTTGTCTGATCTAAAATTAGTTGTAGCAAAATGTTAAAGGCGCCAATGTTGATTTTTGTAAAGAAAACTGCCTGGTAGTTTTGCATACTGAGCTACATGAGTGTACTATCTCATATCTTGCACATTACTGAATTGTAGTGTTGCTCTGGTTGCCCATTCATTCATTGTGTCAATGTTGCTTTCCTATTACCTTACATATTGTGTTAATTTGGTGTTGGCTAGTTGCCCAAATGTTCGTTGTGCCAATGTTGCTTTCCTATTATCTGACTTGGCCAATGATAGCAATGCTAGTGTCTTAATTTGGTGCAGGCTGCTGAAGATAAAAAGACAAACTCTGAAAACAGCAAGGCAACCCCATTGTTTCTTTCCAATAAATCTAGGCCAGGTAATATGCCAATAACTCATGATTAATCTGTTTGGTTCCCCTCCTAATTTATGTTATGATGCAGTGGTCGAGACACTCTCCACTATCAATAATACAGGCCTGCCAAAATCGCCATCTGAATCTGTTCAGTATCCTCTGTCTCGAATGCAACGGAAAAAATGTATGTTCGTGAACCAATTAATGGCTGAAGAAATGATGGAAATGGTGGAGGAATCAGAGGTGTAGAGTCGTGCGACACAACAACTGATCAATGTTTTTAGAGAGAGTGTAGCAAAGCAGCAAGAACTTGCCCACATGCTTATGGGCGCCATCCGTGCTGAGGTTGCAGATTGTGACGTTGTAGATCGTTAGGTTCTGTTCATTTATTTGCACTGGCATCAATCTTTGATTGCCCAGTGGATGTAATTTCCTGTAATATATGCTGGATGTGCAATGTTTTTCCCTGTATGCCGTACCTTTGCTTGATCGGTTTTGGTCCAGTGCATAATTGCTCGTCGTAATGGGCTCAAATTATCTAATTTGGCCTAAAGACATGTACGAACTTTAGTGGGCCCATTAAGTTAATGGGCCATTACCAGGCCGAAAGTTAATGGTCGGCCCTCTTAACTCCCGGGCCGTTAACAGGCTAACATCGAAGTGGGCAACAGGTGGGCCCAATTGATTTCACGGGTCGTTAACAGGCCGTTACTAAGTTCGGGCTACATATGGCCCAACTATACTGTGCGCCTTTAGCAGGCCGAAAGAGACAGCAGGCTTGTACTGGACCATGAAGAGCATGGGCCGCTAAGAGGCCGAAAGTCACGTCGTATTGTAAATGGCCCAACTGTGTTGTGGGCCTTTAGCAGGCCGAAGAGAAACCGGGCTGGTATTGGACCATGAAGGGCATGGGCTGTTAAAAGGCCAAAACTCAGGTCCGACTACAAATGGCCCACCTCATTTATGGTCCGTTAACAGGCTGAAAGGCACACAGGGCCGGGAATTGGCCCAACAATTAAATGGGTCGCTAAAAGGCCAAAACTCAGGTCTGACTACAAATGGCCAACAGATATATGGGCCGTCACCAGGCTGAAAGACACACCTGGCCGGAAATTGGCCCAACACTTAAATGGGTCACTAAAAGGCCAAAACTCAGGTCCGACTACAAATGGCCCAACTGATTTATGGGCCGTCAACAGGCTGAAAGACACACTGGGCCGGAAATTAGCCAAATATTTAAATGGGTCGCTAAAAGGCCGAAAGATGTACATTGTGAAAATTGGCCCATCCACTGAATGGGCCGTTAACAGGTCGAAATCTCATTGGGCCGATATTGAGCCCAAATATATAGCGGGCTGTTAATGGGCTAAAACTGACGATGGGCTGCAATGGTGTCAAATCTTTAACGGGCCGTTGACGGGCCGAATTGGCACATCTCGTACGGGCCGAATTGGCAAATCTTTAAATGGACCTGACACAAGTAGGCCTTATATGGGCCGGCCTGATATTTTTTACTGGGCCGGCCTTTTTCACCGGAATGGGCCACTGTTGGGCCGTGCCACGTGTCGACCTATCATAGGCGCCTCCTATCCAATGAGTGGATGACATCTGTCCCAACGGTGAGGCAACACGTGTTTCCTCCGGCCAATGATGATTTTACACGTGGAAAATCCCCATTGGTCCTGGCTATTAATGGGTTATCGGATCCAAAGCCGAACCCGATAGCTTAACGGCGTTCCGTTACGGTGGATGCCACATGTCGGTCACCCTTGACGAAAGCACCTCTGTGACGGGCAATTTATCGTCATGGAAGTGGACACTTCCGTGATGATAATTTTGGTAATTTCATGGAACACTTCTACGACAGCACAGGTATGACTATCTTGATTCTGTCATAAATTTGTCATGGATGTACATGCATGACAGAAAATGTGACCTACTGTGACAAACACGTATCATCACGGAAGTGTATTTTTTTGTAGTGATAGTTATGAGAATATCTAGGCATGGTCATGAACATAGGCATCACGTCCGTGACAAGTAGACCGAAACGATTCTGCATCTACTACTATTACTCCACACATCGACCGCAATCCAACATGCATCTAGAGTATTAAGTTCATAAGAACAGAGTAACGCATTAAGCAACATGACATGATGTAGAGGGATAAACTCAAGCAATATGATTAAAACCCCATCTTTTTATCCTTGATGGCAACAATACAATACGTGTCGTTTCCCTTTCTATCACTGGGATCGAGCACCGCAAGATTGAACCCAAGGCTAAGCACTTCTCCCATACCAAGAAAGATCAATCTAGTAAGCCATACTAAACCGATAATTCGAAGAGACTTGCAAAGATATTAAATCACGCATATAAGAATTCAGAGAAGAATCAAATATTGTTCATAGATAATCTTGATCATAAACCCACAATTCATCGGATCTCGGCAAATGATGTCTACTACGCAACCTTCTCCTTGTAGACGTTGTTGGGCCTCCAAGTGCAGAGGTTTGTAGGACAGTAGCAAATTTCCCTCAAGTGGATGACCTAAGGTTTATCAATCCGTGGGAGGCGTAGGATGAAGACGGTCTCTCTCAAGCAACCCTGCAACCAAATAATAAAGAGTCTCTTGTGTCCCCAACACACCCAATACAATGGTAAATTGTATAGGTGCACTACTTCGGCGAAGAGATGGTGATACAAGTGCAATATGGATGGTAGATATGGATTTTTGTAATCTGAAATTATAAAAACAGCAAGTTAACTAATGATAAAAGTGAGCGTAAATGGTATTGCAATGCTAGGAAACAAGGCCTAGGGTTCATACTTTCACTAGTGCAAGTTCTCTCAACAATAATTACATAATTGGATCATATAACTATCCCTCAACATGCAACAAAGAGTCACTCCAAAGTCACTAATAGCGGAGAACAAACGAAGAGATTATGGTAGGGTACAAACAGCCCTAGAGTCGTAGTAAAATAACACCTTAAGACACACATCAACCAAAACCCTAACATCACCTAGATACTCCAATGTCACCTCAAGTATCTGTGGGTATGATTATACGATATGCATCACACAATCTCAGATTCATCTATTCAACCAACACATAGAACCTCAAAGAGTGCCCCAAAGTTTCTACCGGAGAGTCAAGACGAAAACATGTGCCAACCCCTGTGCGTAGGTTCATGGGCGGAACCCGCAAGTTGATCACCAAAACATACATCAAGTGAATCAATAGAATAACCCATTGTCACCACGGTTATCCCACGCAAGACATACATCAAGTGTTCTCAAATCATTAAAGACTCAATCCGATAAGATAACTTCAAAGGGAAAACTCAATCCATTAC
Source organism: Triticum aestivum (assembly GCF_018294505.1). Classification (NCBI taxonomy): domain Eukaryota; kingdom Viridiplantae; phylum Streptophyta; class Magnoliopsida; order Poales; family Poaceae; genus Triticum; species Triticum aestivum. Next base: position 399,622,337 of record NC_057796.1, on the reverse strand, counting down.
AAGAGAGTAGAGGGGGAGAAACATCATAAGATCCAACTATAATAGCAAAGGTCGCGATACATCAAGATCATGCCAAATCAAGAACACGAGAGAGAGATCAAACATATAGCTACTGGTACATACCCTCAGCCCCGAGGGTGAACTACTCCCTCCTCGTCATGGAGAGCGCCGGGATGATGAAGATGGCCACCGGTAAGTGATCCCCCCTCCGGCAGGGTGCCGGAACAGGGTCCCGATTGGTTTTTGGTGGCTACAGAGGCTTGCGTCGGCGGAACTCCCGATCTATTCTGTTCCCCGATGATTTTAGGATATATTGGTATATATAGGAGGAAGAAATACGTCAAGGGAGCCACGAGGGTGGAGGGCGCGCCCAGGGGGTGGGCGCGCCCCCCTGCCTCGTGCCTTCCTCGTTGATTCCCTGACGTGCACTCCAAGTCCCCTGGATTGCTTCCATTCCAAAAATAACTTTCCCGAAGGTTTCATTCCGTTTGGACTCCGTTTGATATTCCTTTTCTGCGAAACTCTGAAACAAGGGAAAAACAGAAACTGGCACTGGGCTCTGGGTTAATAGGTTAGTCCCAAAAATAATATAAAAGTGCATAGTAAAGCCCATAAAACATCCAAGATGGATAATAAAATAGCATGAATACTTCATAAATTATAGATACGTTGCAGACGTATCAGCATCCCCAAGCTTAATTCCTGCTCGCCCTCGAGTAGGTAAATGATAAAAGAAATAATTTATGAAGTGTGAATGCTAGCAGGTGCACAAGTTTGATCAATGATAATTTCAATCACCTTTTCTAGCATCATTATATGTCATAACAGTAGCTCACATCATAAAGCTTTGCATGATCAAGTAACAAACTATTCACATGTTAAAGTATAGATCATAAACTCTCTTGAAAACTAACAAACCGTGTTATTAGACATCAAACAATTACAATTCATCTTATTTTCAGGAAGAGTCTATGTCAGAGCTTTGATTTAGCAAACTTCACATACTCAACTATCATCTAATCTTCCATGATTGCTACCACTCAAAGCATATTTTTAGAACAAATAGTATTCATCGAACACAGAGAAAGATAGGGGCTTAGTGTTTCGCCTCCCAACCTTTTACCTCAAGGGTAATGTCAACAATAATAATTCATGCTCAAATATATTTGAATGGCCATATATGCTTAGATCTTTCCATCACATGATGCTTGCCAACTAAAGAGTGGGTTGGAATGAGAAGGAATACTACTAACTCTTGCATAAAAGTAAAAGATAGGCCCTTCGCAGAGGGAAGCAGGGATTTACAGAGGTGCCAGAGCTCGAAGCTAAAACAGAGATGAAAATAATTTTGAGAGGTATGCTTTCATTGTCAACATAACGACCAAGAGTTCCCAATATCTTCCATACTAGATACATCATAGGCTGTTCCCACGCAGAAAAGGTAAAGATTTTACTCCCCCTCCACCAACAATCACACTCCATGGCTTGTCCGAAACAACGGGTGCCGTCCAACTTTCAACAATCCTGGGGGAGTTTTGTTTAAATTATTTGCGAATTTGTTTTTGATCTTTTGATCATAGGACTGGGCATCCCAGTTACCAACCATTTTCTCGTGAATGATGAGCGGAGTCCACTCATCGTGAGAATAACCCACCTAGCATGGAAGATACTGCTAGCCCCTAGTCGCTACATGAGCGATTCGGGCATACAAAACAGATTATTATTTGAAGGTTTAGAGTTTGGCACATGCAAATTTACTTGGAACGGCAGGTAAATACCGCATATAGGTAGATATGGTGGATACTCATGGAAGAATTTGGTTCAAGGATTTTGGATGCACAAGCAGTATTCCCGCTTAGTACAGATATTTTGGCTAGCAAAGGATTCGAAATAGCAAGCACCACATGTTAGAGGATCCATAACAATATAACTTCTATACAAATATACCCAAGCATAACTCATTATGTTGTCTTCCTTGTCCAACTTCAACTAATTTGCTCAGGTTTGAAAATAATTAATGGGGCTCACAATCATAGAAGATGTCCAAGATAGTATATTTATATGTGAAATCTCTCTTCCTTCAATATTCTTTCATGAATTGTTCGAGTGACCAATACGTTTGCTAACCTTCAAAAAATTTACCACCTCTACTTCTTATATGTGAAGTCATTACTCCCCATAGGATAAACATAAGAAGCATATATAATTTCAGATTTATGACATTCAAATCATTCAACCATTTACTCATAGGATATAAGTGAAGCACATGAGTAAATGACAAACTACTCCAAAAAGATATAAGTGAAGATCAATGAGTAGTTAAATAATTATTTAGCTATGTGAAGACTCTCTCTATCATTTAAGAATTTCAGATCTTGGTAATTTATTCAAACAGCAAGCAAATCTAAAGAAAATAAAATGACGCTCCAAGCAAAACACATATCATGTGGTGAATAAAAATATAGCTCCAAGTAAAGTTACCGATGAACGAAGACGAAAGAAGGGATGCCTTCCTGGGCATCCCCAAGCTTAGATGCTTGGTTATCCTTAAATATTACCTTGGGGTGCCTTGGGCATCCCCAAGCTTAGTCTCTTGCCACTCCTTATTCCATAGTCCATCGAATCTTTACCCAAAACTTGAAAACTTCACAACAGAAAACTTAACAGAAAACTCGTAAGCTCCGTTAGTATAAGAAAATAAATCACCACTTTAAAGTACTGTAATGAAATCATTCTTTATTTATATTGGTGTTAAACCTACTGTATTCCAACTTCTCTATGGTTTATAAACTATTTTACTAGCCATAGAGTCATCAAAATAAGCAAACAACACACGAAAAACAGAATCTGTCAAAAACAGAACAGTCTGTAGTAATCTGTATCAAACGTATACTTATGGAACTCCAAAAATTCTAAAATAAATTGGTGGACCTGAGGGATTTGTCTAGTAATAATCTTCAAAAAGAATCAACTAAATAGCACTCTCCAGTAAAAAGTTTTAGCTAATCTCGTGAGCGCTAAAGTTTCTATTTTTTACAGCATGATCATAAAGACTTCACCCATGTCTTCCCAAAGGTTCTACTTGGCACAAACACTAATTAAAACACAAAACCACATCTAAACAGAAGATAGGTGGATTATTTATTCCTAAACATAACCAAAAAGCAAGAAACTAAAATAAAATTGGGTTTCCTCCCAACAAGCGCTAACGTTTAACGCCCCTAGCTAGGCATGATGATTTCAATGATGCTCACATAAAAGATAAGAATTGAAACATAAAGAGAGCATCAAAAAGAATATGACTAGCACATTTAAGTCTAACCCACTTCCTATGCATAGGGATTTTGTGAGCAAACAACTTATGGGAACAATAATCAACTAGCATAGGAAGGCAAAACAAGCATAACTTCAAAACTTTAAGCACATAGAGAGGAAACTTGATATTATTGCAATTCCTACAAGCATAAATTCCTCCCTCATAACAATTTTCAGTAGCATCATGAATGAATTCAAAAATATAATCAGCACCTAAAGCATTCTTTTCATGATCTACAAGCATATAATTTTTACTACTCTCCACATAAGCAAAATTCTTCTCATTCGGAATAGTGGGAGTTTCATAAGAGACTTGAATACTATAAATTGTTTCCACATTCAAAGGGTAATGTTCAGAAAAACGGTAATCATAATCATGACCAGTTTTATAAATATAATCATCACTACTTTTTATAGCATAAGTTTCATCACAATAATCATCATAAGTAGCAACTTTGTTCCCATCATAATCGATCGAAACCTCTTCCAAGATAGTGGACTCATCACTAAATAAAGTCATGACCTCTCCAAATCCACTTTCATAAATATTATAAGATTCAACATCCTCCAAAATAGTGGGATCATTACTTCCTAAAGTTGACACTCTTCCAAACCCACTTTCATCACTATAATCATCATAGGTAGAAGGCATGCTATCATCATAACAACTTTGCATATCAAAACTTAGGAGGCTAAAAATATCATCTTCATTAAACGTAGCATCCCCAAGCTTGGGACAAACATTAATTTCAGCAAATATATTCTCAAATATGTCATTCTAATCAAACATAGCTTCCCCAAGCTTGGGCCTTTTCATATCATAAGCATAATCACTCTCATCATTAATAGTATGGATAGCACCAATAGTATAGCAATTATCATATTCTTCCAAGCAAGTGCCAAAAAGATTTTCAAGCTCATAAGAAGTATTATTATCTTCCCAATCATAATCATCACAACAAGCAATAGGCATAACGAGATCATCATCAAGTGCATCATCTTCCACAACTATTTTTGATTCATTTTCATGAGGCACAACAATAATAGGAGCAACATTATTTGGGAGAGATATCTTTTTACATCTCTTCCTTTTTCTTTTCTTCTTCTTATTCACCACATCATGTGTGGGTTCAATCCTCTTTTTGGAGCTCCTTATTAATGAGATTGGTTGAATAGAAGGCTCCTCCTCGTTACCTGATTCATTATAAGAAATAATAGGAGGATATTGGGAAGTCTCTTCCCTTTCATTAGTATTTTCTTCATCTTCTATTTGTTTTCTTTTCTTTATGTAGTTGGAAATATAAGGATTTTCAATGCAATTCATCGCACAATACATATAAATTTCTTCTAGATCAAAATGAAGAACTCTATCAAGGGCAAATTCTGGAATGACCTTAGTTATACGTTTCATTTCTTCATAACCCAAGAGCAAACTAAGTTCATTATGATGTGGAAGGGAAATCAAGTCATCGCAATTTTTGGACACGATACGATCATGAAACAATTTGCATTGGGTACTGAAATGATCATGTTCATTGCAAAGTTCACAAGTACGGCTAAGAAAATTTAAATTTTTAGCACAAACATCTAGCCTTTCTTGCAACAATTTAGTTTCTAAATGCTTATGCCTCTTGCAATATCTGTCTTCCCTATTTGGTGTGTACTTGCAAACCCAATGCACTCCACAAAAATCGACATGCTTACAAGAGATATTTTCATCATGACTAGTGCAATCATACTTAGTACTATGGATGTTCAAGGAGTTCATACTAACAACATTGCAATATGCTCATCAGTCAAAGATTCAGTGCCAAACATTTTAATGCATTCTTCTTCTAACACTTTGGCACAATTTTCCTTTCCATCATACTCACGAAAGATATTAAAAAGATGAAGCGTATGAGGCAAACTCAATTCCATTTTTTTGTAGTTCTATTTTATAATATAAACTAGTGATAAAACAAGAAACTAAAATATTCGATTGCAAGATCTAAAGATATACCTTCAAGCACTCACCTCCCCGGCAACGGCGCCAGAAAAGAGCTTAGTTGACGGGGTGTGAGTGCCACTTACCTAGCCTCCCCGGCAACGGCGCCAGAAAAGAGCTTGATGTCTACTACGCAACCTTCTCCTTGTAGACGTTGTTGGGCCTCCAAGTCCAGAGGTTTGTAGGACAGTAGCAAATTTCCCTCAAGTGGATGACCTAAGGTTTATCAATCCGTGGGAGGCGTAGGATGAAGATGGTCTCTCTCAAGCAACCCTGCAACCAAATAACAAAGAGTCTCTTGTGTCCCCAACACACCCAATACAATGGTAAATTGTATAGGTGCACTAGTTCGGCGAAGAGCTGGTGATACAAGTGCAATATGGATGGTAGATATGGGTTTTTGTAATCTCAAATTATAAAAACAGCAAGGTAACTAACGATAAAACTGAGCGTAAAGGGTATTGCAATGCTAGGAGACAAGGCCTAGGGTTCATACTTACACTAGTCCAAGTTCTCTCAACAATAATAACACAATTGGATCATATAACTATCCCTCAACATGCAACAAAGAGTCACTCCAAAGTCACTAATAGCGGAGAACAAACGAAGAGATTATGGTAGGGTACGAAACCACCTCAAAGTTATTCTTTCTGATCAATCCATTGGGCTATTCCTATAAGTGTCACAAACAGCCCTAGAGTTCGTAGTAAAATAACACCTTAAGACACACATCAACCAAAACCCTAATGTCACCTAGATACTCCAATGTCACCTCAAGTATCCGTGGGTATGATTATACGATATGCATCACACAATCTCAGATTCATCTATTCAACCAACACATAGAACCTCAAAGAGTGCCCCAAAGTTTCTACCGGAGAGTCAAGACGAAAACGTGTTCCAACCCCTATGCATAGGTTCATGGGCGGAACCCGCAAGTTGATCACCAAAACATACATCAATTAAATCAATAGAATAACCCATTGTCACCACGGTTATCCCACGCAAGACATACATCAAGTGTTCTCAAATCATTAAAGACTAATAGATAAGATAACTTCAAAGGGAAAACTCAATCCATTACAAGAGAGTAGAGGGGGAGAAACATCATAAGATCCAACTATAATAGCAAAGGTCGCGATACATCAAGATCGTGCCAAATCAAGAATACAGAGAGAGAGAGAGAGAGATCAAACACATAGCTACTGGTACATACCCTCAGCCCCGAGGGTGAACTACTCCCTCCTCATCATGGAGAGCGCCGGGATGATGAAGATGGCCACCGGAGAGTGATCCCCCTCCGGCTGGGTGCCGGAATAGGGTCCCGATTGTTTTTGGTGGCTACAGAGGCTTGCGGCGGCGGAACTCCCGATCTATTCTTTTCCCCGATGGTTTTAGGGTATATTGGTATATATAGGAGGAAGAAATACGTCAGGGGAGCCATGAGGGGCCCATGAGGGTGGAGGGCGCGCCTAGGGGGTGGGCGCGCCCCCTGCCTTGTGCCTTCCTCGTTGATTGCTTGACGTGCACTCCAAGTCCTCTGGATTGCTTCCGTTCCAAAAATAACTTTCCCGAAGGTTTTTATTCCGTTTGGACTCCGTTTGATATTCCGTTTCTGCGAAACTCTGAAACAAGGGAAAAACAGAAACTGGCACTGGGCTCTGGGTTAATAGGTTCGTCCCAAAAATAATATAAAATTGCATAGTAAAGCCCATAAAACATCCAAGATGGATAATAAAATAGCATGAATACTTCATAAATTATAGATACGTTGGAGACGTATCAGCAAACACACTGCAAAAAAGAATTACATCGAATAGATCTCCAAGAAGATCGAGGAGAACTTTGTATTGTGATCCAAAGAGAGAGAAGAAGCCATCTAGCTAATAACTATGGACCCGAAGGTCTGTGGTAAACTACTCACGCATCATCGGAGAGGCTATGGTGTTGATGTAGAAGCCCTCCGTGATCGAATCCCCCTCCGGCAGATCGTCGGAAAAGGCCCCAAGATGGAATCTCACGGGTACAGAAGGTTACGGCGGTGGAAAATTGGTTTCGTGGCTCCCCTAGATGTTTTCAGGGTATAAGAGTATATATAGGCAAAAGAAGTAGGTCGGTGGAGCTACGAGGGGCCCACGAGGGTGGGGGGCACGCCTTCCTGCCTTGTGGCCGCCTCGTTGCTTCCTTGACGTCCACTCCAAGTCTCCTGGATTGCATTTGTTCCAAAAAAAGGTCCTCGCGAAGGTTATGAATTTAGTCCTAATAAGATGGGTATTCAAGAGGGATATAATAAAAACTTTCATGAAGATCATTGAATATATGAGAAGTTCAATTCGTTGCATTTGTTTTGAGATATAAAGATGGTAATATTAGAGTCATGCTAGTGAGTAAATTTTTCTTAGTACTGATTCCCGAAGCATGCATGTATGGTCTCTCGTTATGCTATGAAATTGGAGCATGATTTATTATTGATTGTCTTCCTTTGCGTGGAGGTCGGGGGCGTGATACGTCTCCAACGTATCTACTTTTTCTTACGCTTTTCCTCTTGTTTTGGACTCTAATTTGCATGATTTGAATGAAACTAACCCCGGGCTGACGCTGTTTCAGCAGAACTACCATGGTGTTGTTTTTGTGCAGAAATAAAAGTTCTCGGAATGGAATGAAACTTTGCGAGGATTTTTTATATCAGTAATAAGAATTTCTGGAGCCAAGACCTTCCGGAGAGGGGCACCTGGGTGGGCACAACCCACCAGGGTGCGCCCCCCGGCGCGCCCAGGTGGGTTGTACCCACCTGGTGGCCCCGCAGACCTCAACCCTGACACTATAAATTCCTATTTTCGGAGAGAAAAATCAGGGAGAAAGAATTATCGCGATCCACGAAATGGAGCCGCCGCCAAGCCCTGTTCTTCCTCGGGAGGGCAGATCTGGAGTCCATTTGGGGCTCCGGAGAGGGGGATCTTCATTCTTCGTCATCACCAACCATTCTCCATCACCAATTCCATGATGCTCCCCACCGGGAGTGAGTCATTCCTTCGTAGGCTCGCTGGTCGGTGAGGAGTTGGATGAGATTCATCATTTAATCAAGTTAGTTTTGTTAGGGCTTTATCCCTAGTATCCACTATTTTCTTAGATTGATGTTGCTATGACTTTGCCATGCTTAATGCTTGTCACTTTGGGCCCGGGTGCCATGAACTCAAATCTGAACCGTTTATGAATTCATCATTATATCCATTTTTTAGATCCGATCTTGCAAGTTATAGTCACCTACTACGTGTTATGATCCGGTAACCCGGACTGACAATAACCGAGACTTCTTCCGGTGATTACCGTAGTTTGAGGAGTTCATGTATTAACTATGTGTTAATGCTTTGTTCCAGTTCTCTATTAAAAGGAGGCCTTAATATCCCTTAGTTTCCAATATGGACCCCACTGACACGGGAGGGTAGGACAAAAAATGTCATGCAAGTTCTTTTAATAAAGCACGTATGACTATTTACGGAATACATGCCTACATTATATCGATGAACTGGAGCTAGTGCCGTATCTCCCTAGGTTATAATTGTCACATGATGAATATCATCCAACAAGTCACCGATCCAATGCCTACGAATTTGCCCTATATTGTTTGCTAAGTTACTATTGCTATCATCACTGTTACACTTGCTACAAAAATACTGTTATCACTGTTACTGTTACCGTTGCTACTGTTACTATTATCAAAACTATCAAACTACTTTGCTACTGATCACTTTGCTGCAGATAAATAATCTCCAGGTGTGGTTGAATTGACAACTCAGCTGCTAATACCTTCAAATATTCTTTGGCTCCCCTTGTGTCGAATCTATAAATTTGGGTTGAATACTCTACCCACGAAAACTGTTGCGATCCCCTATACTTGTGGGTTATCAAGACCTTTTTCTGGCGCCGTTGCCGGGAAGCATAGCTATATTTGTTGAGTCACTTGGGATTATTATCATATTATCACTATGAAGAATCTGAAGGATCCAAAGACTAAGATATATCCCTCAAAGACGAGGGGAGGTAAGGAACTGCCATCCAGTTCTGCTTTAGATTCACCTTCTGTTTTGAGTAAACTTGCAACACCACCACATGCTATCAATTCTAATATGTCGCAAGTTATTGATGATGCTACTACTTCTACTATGAATGATGCTTATGATGATGCTAGTACCATGCTTGATAATGATGATGTGCCACTTGGTGAATTTCTTGATGAACAAATTGCTAGAGTAATACAACATGATGTTGTTGAATCTGATGATGAGCTTGAAACTGAAACTCCTGAAACACCTGCTAGAACTAGTCTTCCTAGATATGAATTTCCTAAGGTACCGGAAGGTTATGTTATGAATGAGGAGACAACTTGAGATATTCTTGCTTGGAAGGATAGAGATGATCTAGATAAATTATTATGCAAGTATAAAGAAAAATCTCTGAATGCTACAATGAAATGTGATCCTAAGTTTGCTACTTCGCATATCTTTATTGATGATAAGGATTATGAATTCTCTGTCGACCAGAGTTAATTACTTTGGTTGAATCTGATCATTTCCATGGTTATGAAACTGAAACTGTTGTGGCACATCTTACTAAGTTAAATGATATAGCCACCCTTTCTACTCATGATGAGAAGACTCGCTATTACTTTATTCTCAAATTATTTCCTTTCTCATTAAATGGTGATGCTAAAGCTTGGTACAATACTCTTACTCCTGGTTGTGTGCGCAGTCCCCAGGATATGATTTATTACTTCTCTGAAAAATATTCCTGCTCATAAGAAACAAGCTGCCTTACAGGAAATATTAAACTTTGTGCAAACTAAAGAAGAGAGTCTCCCACAAGCTTGGGGGAGGCTTTGCCAGCTACTTAATGCTTTGCCTGATCATCCTCTTAAGAAAAATGAAATACTTGATATCTTCTATAATGGACTAACCGATGCTTCTAGGGACTTCCTAGACAGTTGTGCTGGTTGTGTTTTCAGGGAACGGACTATTGCTCAAGCTGAAGAATTATTGAATAACATATTGAAAATTTATGATGATTGGACTCTTCCTAAACAACCGTCTAAACCCACTCCGACGAAGAGGGGTATATTATATCTCAGTCCCGAAGATATGCAAGAGGCAAAGAAATCTATGAAGGAAAAAGGTATAAAAGCTGAGGATGTTAAAAATTTACCTCCTATTGAAGAAATACATGGGCTTAATACACCACCACTGCCTAAGGTGGTAGAGGTAAATTATCTTATGAAGTTCAATGAAAATGATAATCCTCACAATATGCATCCTAGTCAATGCCTTTATGAGTTTGAAAACTATATTAGAAAACAAGATCACTTCAATGCAAATGTTATGAAACAATTGATATATAATTCTGATATGATTGCCCGCTTGAGTGACTTGTTATTTAGAATTTCAAATGATGTTAGAGGTGTTGGAAAACATGATTCTATGGTTCAAACTCAACTAGAACAAGTTGCTAAATCACAAAGAGAATTACTTGATGAAATGAATCATAATATGCATGACTTTGTTGTTAGAGTTGCAACTAGAGGAGGTAAAATGACTCAGGAACCACTTTATCCTGAGGGACATCCAAAAAGAATTGAACAGGATTCACAAAGGAACAACACTAGTGCACCTAGTCCTTCTAAAAAGAAAAAGAAAAATAAAAATGATAGGACTATGCACATTTCTAGTGAACCTGAAATAGAAAAACCTCCTAATAATGAAAATGAAACTTCTATCTCTCATGCTGAAACTCAATCTGGTAATGAGCATCCACCTAGTGATAATGAAAAAGACAATTATGAGGCTCATGAAGAAGTCACTCAAATAAATAATGAAAAAGAACCAGATAATGATGTTGAGATAGAACCACCTGTTGATGTTGATAACCCGCAACCTAAGAATAACAGATATGATAAAAGAGACTTTGTGGCTAGGAAACACGGTAAAGAAAGAGATCCATGGGTTCAAAAACCTATGCCTTTTACACCCAAGTCAACTAAAAAGAATGATGATGAAGAATTTGAACGCTTTGCTGAAATGCTGAGGCCAGTCTTTTTGCGTACCCGCTTGACTGGTATCTTGAAAATGCCTCCTTATGCAAAGTATATGAAAGACATCATCACAAATAAGGGGAAAATAACGGAAGCTAAAATCTCCACTATGCTTGCTAATTATACTTTCAAAGATGGAGTACCTAAAAAACTTGGAGATCCGGGTATACCAACTATACCTTGCTCTATCAAAAAGAATTATGTGAAAACTGCTTTGTGTGATTTAGGAGATGGTGTTAGTGTTATGCCTTTCTCTTTGTATAAAAGACTTGACTTGAATAAACTCCACCTACTGAAATGTCTTTGCAAATGGCTGACAAGTCAACTGCCATACCTATCGGTATCTGTGAGGATGTGCTTGTTGTTGTTGCTAATCTTACTATTTTGACTGACTTTGTTATACTTGAGATGCCTGAGGACAACAACATGTCGATTATCCTTGGTAGACCCTTCTTAAACACTGCATGGGCTGTTATTGATTGCAATAAAAGCAATATCACTTTTCATATTAATGGTAATGAGCATACGGTGCACTTTCCGAAGAAACAATTCCAAGTGAATGGTATTAATGTTATTGAAAAATCTCCGACAATCACTATTGGAAGTTTTCAAATACCTCTACCTACTGTCAAAAAGAAATATGAAATGCTTATTTTTGGGGACATCCATATCCCCATTGAGGTAACTTAGTGATTTATGAAAGTTCTTCGGTTTCATGCTAATCGAAAGTGGTTGTTAATAAGACCTGATCAACCTTATTAATGCATCATTTTTGAGCGGTATCAAGTTGATGAATTTAGTAAGCACTACTTTCTGGCCTTACCTTTTTTATTCTCTGGTTTTATTAGTTAAATAAAATAAAATGCCATGTTTTGTCTGTTTTCTGAATTTCCCGTGCAATAAAAAATGACCCAAAAATAAAAGTTCTCAGAATGCCCTGAAAATTGAACATGATTTCTTTCTGAATTTTTGGTGCAAATAATACCAGGGGGAGGTGCACCAGGTGGGCACAACACACCTGGGCGTGCCAGGACCCCCAGGCGCGCCCTGGTGGGTTGTGGTCCCCACGTGGGCCCCCTCACTTACCTCTTCATCCCACATCATCACTTACCTCGAGAAAAAAAATCCCCATTGCTCTCTCTTCCGTGTTCTTGAGCTCAAATCCGCGGATTTCGATCTCTTTGCTCGAAGCTCCGATTCCGAAACTGTTTCGGGGGATTGTTGCTTGGTATGTGACTCCACCATTGTCCAATTAGTTTTTGTTTTTGTGGTTTATACTTTGAATAATTAGCTACTCTTGGTGCTGTTGTAGATGTGCTTGCATGTTTATTTCTTAGTGTTCTAAGTAGTTTGAATGCTTGCTATGGCCTCTATGTATCACTATGAGTAGTTGCTATCAATTTTATAAAGTTTGGTTGACAAATTTTTGGCACCTCAAAAAAATTTATTTTCAGAAAATTGTACGCGGGCATGAATATCTTCAGGAAGTTTGGCTCTAAGAAGAACTCCAAGGGTGTTATTGGGAGTCTTCTGACAGTGATCTCCACCCTCGGAGGTTGGGGGAGGTACGGCCGTGCGAATGGCCGCACACCCCGTTCCTGGAAGAGGTTGGGATTCATGAGGAGTTCACGCAATATATTGCCAATGCAGGCCTCACCGACTTCATCGCGTATGATTGTGACCAGCACCAAATCCTCATGAACATCTTTGTTCAAAGCTTTACTTTCTTGCCTAGAAATAATCCTCCTGAAGTGAGCTTTGATTTATATGCTGAAAACCATCAGATACGACTTACTGAGTTTTGTGACATATGCATGATCCCTTCTGATGGGAGCTTGGCTGAGCCTAGGACGGTTGGGTTTGAGGATTTTTATCGCACTCTGATAGTGGGGGATGAGAGAGGGGTGTCAGCCACCATGGCTGTTAGCTTGCACTTTCCTGTTGTACATTATTTTGCTTTATTTGTTGCTAAGGGCCTGCTTGCTAGAAAGAAAGTGGGTGCGCTCAGCGCACCAGAATTTGTTGTTTTACACCGGGCACTGGAGGGTGATAACACTTATAGCTTGGGAGCTATTGTGGCTCGTCGCGTGCATCTTAATAAATCCCAGGGGGGAATACATGGTGGGATTTGTGCTACTCGTCTGGAGGCTCACTTCAATGTTCAGATACACCCTCATGATTACCCTTTGACCAAGTTTTATCTAGACCGTGCAGCCATGGAACACCATCACTTTCTTGCACATGATCGTCCTAATATTGCCATTCCTTATAACCTAGTGTTTAGCGCTAAAACTCGTGATGTTATTCCATTGCCTGCACCTGCTTTCTTTGATCCTTTTGCCAGGGGCGGATACCGGATTATGCCTACAGACATCATCGCCTACCGGAATGCTCAGGCTACTGCGGAGGCAGCACAGGAGGAGCCTCAGCAGTGGGATGAGTGGATGCCTGCTCCTCGGGATCCCTACTACCCTCCAGGCTACTAATTGATTACCAACTTAGGCCAAAAGCCTAAGCTTGGGGGAGTATATGTTTCTCACCGACATTACAGTCGTGTCTACATATCATTTAATTTGTTGGTGTTCACACCTTTTCATTGTATCATCCATGCTTAGATTTATTTTCTTGCTTTCTTCTTGTGTGTTTGAAAAACTTTAGAAAAACCAAAAAAAATTAGTTGTAGTAATTTACTTTCTATGCATGCTTAGTAGTAGCACTAAAAAGAAAACCCAAAAAGATTTCCTTGTTCTTCTTTTGCTTGTTGGGAGCTTTCCCGTGTAAATAGTTTCTCTCATTTTTGTTTTTTATTTGCTTGTTGAAGAAAACCAAAAACTCCAAAAAATATTTCAGTGTGTTTCTCTGAATTTATTTTCTTTTTATTTCGGGTTGTACCGAGGAGAAGACCATGATGAAGATGTTGAGTGGCTCTCACATGAATAACTGTTGAACTAATAAGAGCACATTTTACCTTGTCTTCTATTGTTGAATAAAATGTTTGCAGATTCCAGCTTAGTCCATGGCACTATTGCACTATTATTATCTTCATATCGTTCGTTCGTGCAAGTGAAAGGCAATAATGACGATATTCGATGAACTGGCCATGGCGAAGAGAAACTGGTATGAACTCGACTTGTTCTGTTTGTGTAAATATGTTTAACCTAGTATCCGTGCTTCAGCCCATTATAATTAAACATGTTTGCAATGAAAAATAGAGATTATAGTTTCTCATGCCATGCATAAGTAGCTGGGAGTTGATAATGATTTATCTTGGATATCAACATAGTGTTAAAATGGTTGTGATGTTGTATGATGATATGGTATCCTCCCATGAATGTTCGAGTGGCTTGACTTGGCACATGTTTATGCATGTAGTAGAATCAACACCAACATAGCCTCTATGATATTTATGTTCATGGTGTTCATATCCTACTCATGCTAGTGTCCAATGTTACTTATGCATAATGCATGGTTATGATCGTTGTTGCTCTCTAGCTGGCCGCTTATCAATCTAAATTGCTAGCCATTTCCTGTACTAAGTGGGAATCCTGCTTGTACATCAAAAACCTTGAACCCAAACTTATTCCAGATGAGCCCACCATACCTACCTATATACGGTACTACCCTGCCGTCCTAAGTAAATTTGCATGTGCCACCTCTAAAAACTTCTAAAAATTATCCTTTTTGTGTGCCTGGATCGTTCGTGGAACGATAGGAGGTGGTCGATATCTTCCATGCTAAGCGGGTTATTCTCAGGTCGAGTGTTTATTCACTCGCCATCGCACGAGAAAATGGGCGGTAATAGGGATGCCCAGTCCCAAACTGCAAACATGAAAAAGGGTTCATCTTTGAAATAATCAAACAAAAACTCCCAATGGAGTAAACCTTTACTTTTATCGCTTGGGAACCGCTACTAGCGTGCTTAGTGTGACGCCCGGATAATCAAGCTACAGTAACCTCTGCTAATGATGCCACGTCACGTCGATTACTGTTGCTAATCTCGCGTTAGTTCAAAATCGATTCAAAATTCAAAATTCAAAAACAAGTCAAACAATTAAAGTTTTCAAAAGTCAAAACTAAAATATTCCAGGTGTGACAAATAATACCTAGATAATAATGGTGGAGAAACCAACATCCTTAAAAATGTTTGAATGTCCTAACATAAATAAAACAGTGGCAAAACAATTAATTAAATGCCTTTTACCATTTATAAAATATCAAACTATTTTAGTTAGGAGTGAAACTTTTGTGGCAGTGGGTTAAACCATAACACTAATTTAGAAACTATTTTCCTAATTTATAAAACTAAGATAAATAGAAAACAAAATAGAAAACTACTAAAAGAAAAGAAAATGCAACAGAGAAAACAAACAAAAAAAAAGAAGAAAGGAGGAACCCCCTCCCCCCACTGGACCCTGGCCCAACTGGGTCGACCCCAGGCCCAGCCGGCCGGCCACCCACCCCCCCACCGACACCTTATCCACCCCCCCCCACTCACCGACACCTCCACCCACTCCCCCTCTCGCTCCCCATCCCCCCCCCATCCAGAACTGGATCGGGCCGAACCCCGACGCCGTGCGCCGACGCCGGCGCCCGTCCCCGCCCGCGCCGCCGCCTGGACCTCGCCGGCCCCCGCCCTCATCCTCGCGCTCCCTTCCCCTCTCCCTCAGCGGCGCCCCTCGCCGCGTCGCCCCCGACGGCCCGACGTCGTCCCTCGCCGCCCGGAGCTCCACTGAGCCTCGCCCTCGCCGGAGCGCTCCCCCACCGGCCTGCTTCCTCCTCCCCTCGCCGGCCTTCTTCCCCTCCGCCGCGACGTCCTCGACCTCCTCCCCGAGCCCCACTGCCGTGACCCTACACCCCCGGTGAGGCCACGGCCTCCACTCCCTCCTCTCCTTCTCCCCCGCGCTACCCCGCGTGTGCCCCCGCGAGCACCTGGCCGCGCGCCTCGCCGGCGGCTTTGCCGTTGGTCGCTCGCGGCCCCGCACCGTCGTCCACCCCCTTCTCCGCCCGGCCGTGCCACCGTGCCCACCCTGCACCACGGCTCACCGCGCCCCGCGACCACCGCCCCGCCCTCCGGCTCCCGAAGCTTCTCCTGCGCCGGCCACCTCGGCCATGGCCTCGCCCTCCCCCGTCTCCCCCTCTGTCCCGTGGCCGCGCCACCGCGCCTGCCCCTCCGCGCCACTCCGGCCACACCGGCGCCATCCCTCGCCTCCAACCGCCGTGGCCCCTGGCCGCGCCGGCGAGCCCCGCCCTCGGTGCCCCGGCGACCTCGTCCCGCCCTGCGGGCGAGCGCTCGCTCCGGTGCGCCCGCACCCGTGGACCAAACCCGCTCGCCCCCCCTGGGCCACTGCCAGGTGGGCCTCGCCCCCTTGAGCCACTGCCCCCTGGGACCGAACCCCGTGGGCCTATGACAAACGGGGCCCAGCCCACAGAACGAAAAGAAAAAAAATAAAATGAAATGAAATGAAATGATTAAAAAAATAATAATAATAATAAACTAATTAATAAAAATTAATAAAAAAATAAATAATAAATTAAATAATAAAACAAATAATAAAAATAAATTTAATTAATTAACTAAATTAATTAACTAAATTAATTAAGTTAATTAATTCATGTTTAAATTAATCTAATTAATTAGTTAATTTAATTAAACAGTAATTATTTAGCTAAACCCTAATTAACCTAAACAGAGAATGACAGGTGGGTCCCACTGGACCCACATGTCAGTTTGACTTAGTCAACCCCAGTTGACTGCTGATGTCAGCATGACATCATGCTGATGTCATAAATCCAAATTTCGAATTAAATTGAATAATTAATTAAATTCTAGAAATTAATAAAATCTTTAGAAAATCATATCTTTTAATCCGTAACTCGGATTAAAATATTTTCAACATGAAAGTTGCTCAGAACGACGAGACGAATCCGGATACGCAGTCCGTTCGTCCACCACACCTCCCTAACCTATCGAACTCGCAACTTTCCCCCTCCGGTCCATCTGTCCGAAAACGCAAAACATCGGGAATACTTTCCCGGATGTTCCCCCCTTCGCCGGTACCACCTACTGTCGCGTTAGGACACACCTCGCACTGTTCATTGTCATGTCACGCATCGTCATGTTTATGTTTGCATTGTATTTACTGTTTCTTCCCCCTCTTCTCTCCGGTAGACTACGAGACCGACACTGCTGCTGCCCAGTTCGACTACGGAGTTGACGACCCCTCCTACTTGCCAGAGCAACCAGGCAAGCCCCCCCCCCTTGATCACCAGATATCGCCTATTCTTCTCTATATTGCTTGCATTAGAGTAGTGTAGCATGTTACTGCTTTCCGATATCCTATCCTAATGCATAGCCTATCCTTGCTACTACTGTTGTTACCTTTACCTGCAATCCTACATGCTTAGTATAGGATGCTAGTTTTCCATCAGTGGCCCTACATTCTTGTCCGTCTGATGTGTTGTACTATCGGGCCGTGATCACCTGGGCGGTGATCACGGGTATATTCTATATACATTATATACATGACACATGTGGTGACTAAAGTCGGGTCGGCTCGTTGAGTACCCGCAAGTGATTCTGATGAGGGGGCTGAAAGGACAGGTGGTTCCACCCTGGTAGAGGTGGGCCTGGGTTCCTGACGGCCCCCGACTGTTACTTTGTGGGGAAGCGACAGGGCAGGTTGAGACCGCCTAGGAGAGAGGTGGGCCTGGCCCTGGTCGGCGTTCGCGGTTACTTAACACGCTTAACGAGATCTTGGTATTTGATCTGAGTCTGGCCATTTGGTCTATATGCACTAACCATCTACGCGGGAGTAGTTATGGGTATCCCGGCGTCGTGGTATCAGCCGAAGCCTTCGTGACCTCAGCGACTGAGTGGCGCGCGCCGTGTTGGACCGCTTTGACGTAACCGCCGTGATCGTGCGGGTTGCTAGGTCTGCTCGCGGCCGCGTTCGCAACGTGCAGGTGTGCATAGGGCGATGGGCCCAGACCCCTGCGCGCTTAGGATTAGACCGGCGTGCTGACCGCTCTGTTGTGCTTAGGTGGGGCTGCGACGCGTTGATCTTACGAGGCCGGGCATGAACCAGAAAAGTGTGTCCGGCCAAATGGGATCGAGCGTGTTGGGTTATGTGGTGCACCCCTGCAGGGAAGTTTATCTATTCGAATAGCCGTGTCCCTCGGTAAAAGGACGACCCGGAGTTGTACCTTGACCTTATGACAACTAGAACTGGATACTGAATAAAATACACCCTTCCAAGTGCCAGATACAACCCGGTGATCGCTCTCTAACAGGGCGACGAGGAGGGGATCGCCGGGTAGGATTATGCTATGCGATGCTACTTGGAGGACTTCAATCTACTCTCTTCTACATGCTGCAAGATGGAGATGGCCAGAAGCGTAGTCTTCGACAGGACTAGCTATCCCCCTTTTATTTTGGCATTCTGCAGTTCAGTCCACTGATATGCTCCTTTACACATATACCCATGCATATGTAGTGTAGCTCCTTGCTTGCGAGTACTTTGGATGAGTACTCACGGTTGCCTTTCTCCCTCTTTTCCCCCTTTCCTTTCTATCTGGTTGTCGCAACCAGATGTTGGAGTCCAGGAGCCAGACGCCACCGTCGACGACGACACCTACGACACTGGAGGTGCCTACTACTACGTGCAGCCCGCTGACGACGACCAGGAGTAGTTAGGAGGTCCCAGGCAGGAGGCCTTGCCTTTTCGATCGTTGTTACTTTTGTGCTAGTCTTCTTAAGGCAAACTTGTTTAACTTATGTCTGTACTCAGATATTGTTGCTTCCGCTGACTCATCTGTGATCGAGCACTTGTATTCGAGCCCTCGAGGCCCCTGGCTTGTATTATGATGCTTGTATGACTTATTTATGTTTTAGAGTTGTGTTGTGATATCTTCCCGTGAGTCCCTGATCTTGATCGTACACATTTGCGTGCATGATTAGTGTACGGTCAAATCGGGGGCGTCACACTTAGCATGGAAGATGTTGATAACTGATGGTCGTGAAGTGAATAAGAAGGGTGCATGTCTCAGAATATCATTTATCTCTGTTTTAAAAATTGAGCTCTAGCACCTCTGCAAATCACTACTTCCATGTGCGAAGGGACTATCTATTTGCTTTTATGTTGTGTCATCGCCTTCTAAAACAAGCGCCAGAAACTGAGTAGAGCACAGTTGTCATGATTTGCATTGTGTGTAGCTAATGTTGGGTGCATCATGACTGGATCTTTTCTACCATGAATTACAATGTTTAGTCATTGCTTGAACTTCGGAGGTGCTCTGCATTTTTGTTTTGCGGTCTCAGAAAGGGCTAGCGAGATATCACTATTGTCATATTATATCATGGTTGTTTTAACAACGTTTTGCCGTTTGAGATATCTTATTATTGCTCGCTAGCTGATTATGTCATTGATATGAGTTAATATAATCTTTAAGTGTTATTGTCGACATGGTTAGTTATAATGCTGGCTGAAAACCTGGGTCCTGTTTAAGCCTATTTATGCAAACAAGAGCAAAAGAGTTTGTAAAAGTTTTTCTTTCTCACTTTCAGTTTATCAAATGAATTGCTTGAGGACAAGCAAAGGTTTAAGCTTGGGGGAGTTGATACGTCTCCAACGTATCTACTTTTTCTCATGCTTTTCCTCTTGTTTTGGACTCTAATTTGCATGGTTTCAATGAAACTAACCCCGGGCTGACGCTGTTTTCAGCAGAACTACCATCGTGTTGTTTTTGTGCAGAAATAAAAGTTCTCAGAATGGAACGAAACTTTGCGAGGATTTTTTATATCAAGAATAAGAATTTCTGGAGTTAAGACCTACCGGAGAGGGGCACCTGGGTGGGCACAACCCACCAGGGCGCGCCCACCTCTCATAGCGCGACCAGGTGGGTTGTACCCACCTGGTGGCCCCGCAGACCTCAACCCTGACACTATAAATTCCTATTTTCAGAGAAAAAATAAGGGAGAAAGAATTATTGCGATCCACGAGATGAAGCCGCCGCCAAGCCCTATTCTTCCTCGGGAGGGCAGATCTGGAGTCCGTTTGGGGCTCCGGAGAGGGGGATCTTCGTTCATCGTCATCACCAACCATTCTCCATTGCCAATTCCATGATGCTCCACACCGGGAGTGAGTAATTCCTTCGTAGGATCACTGGTCGGTGAGGAGTTGGATGAGATTCATCATTTAATCAAGTTTTTTTTGTTACGACTTTATCCCTAGTATCCACTATTTTCTTAGATTGATGTTGCTAGGACTTTGCCATGCTTAATGCTTGTCACTTTGGGCCCGGGTGCCATGAACTCAGATCTGAACCGTTTATGAATTCATCATTATATCCATTTTTTAGATCCGATCTTGCAAGTTATAGTCACCTACTATGTGTTATGATCTGGTAACCCCGGAGTGACAATCACCAGGACTTCTTTTCCGGTGATTACCGTAGTTTGAGGAGTTCATGTATTCACTATGTGTTAATGCTTTGTTCCAGTTCTCTATTAAAAGGAGGCCTTGATATCCCTTAGTTTCCAATATGGACCCCGCTACCATGGGAGGGTAGGACAAAAGATGTCATGCAAGTTCTTTTATTAAAGCACGTATGACTATTTGCGGAATACATGCCTACATTATATCGATGAACTGGAGCTAGTGTCGTATCGCCCTAGGTCATAACTGCCACATGATGAATATCATCCAACAAGTCAATGATCCAATGCCTACGAATTTTTCCTATATTGTTTCTGCTAGGTTACTACTGCTATCATCACTGTTACACTTGCTACAAAAATACTGCTGTCATTGTTACTGTTACCGTTGCTACTGTTACTATTATCAGAACTATCAAACTACTTTGCTACTGATCACTTTGCTGCAGATAATAAATCTCCAGGTGTTGTTGAATTGACAACTCAGCTGCTAATACCTTCAAATATTCTTTGGCTCCCCTTGTGTCGAATCTATAAATTTGGGTTGAATACTCTACCTCGAAAACTATTGCGATCCCCTATACTTGTGGGTTATCAAGAGGGCGCGCGATGGTTAACTCCTACCAACCTCCCCCCTAGGAGCATGCGTAGTAGTACTTTGCTTCGAGGGCTAATAAAACTTTTGCAATAAGTATGTGAGTTCTTTATGACTAATGTGAGTCCATGGATTATACACACTCTCACCTTTCCGCATTTTGCTAGCCTCTTCGGTACCGTGCTTTGCCCCTACTCACCTTGAGTTGTGGTGCAAACTTCGTCGGTGCATCCAAACCCCGTGATATGATACGCTCTTTCACACATAAGACTCCTTATATCTTCCTCAAAACAACCACCATACCTACCTATTATGGCATTTCCATAGCCATTCCGAGATATATTGCCATGCAACTTTCCACCGTTCCGTTTATTATGACACACATCATCATTGTCATACAGCTTTGCATGATCATGTAGTTGACATCGTATTTGTGGAAAAGCCACCTTTCATAATTCTTTCATACATGTCACTCTTCATTCATTGCACATCCCTGTACACCGCCGGAGGCATTCATATAGTCATATTTTGTTCTAAGTATCGAGTTGTAATTCTTGAGTTGTAAGTAAATAAAAGTGTGATGATCATCATTATTAGAGCATTGTCCCATGTGAGGAAAGGATGATGGAGACTATGATTCCCCCACAAGTTGGGATGAGACTCCAGAGGGAAAAAAATATAAAAATAAAAAAGCGGCCAAAAAGAGCCCAAGAAAAAAGAGGACAAAGTAAGGAAAAAATAAAAAAAATGAGAGAAAAAAGACAGAAGGGACAATGTTACTATCCTTTTCCACACTTGTGCTTCAAAGTAGCACCATGATCTTCATGATAGAGAGTCTCCTATTTTTTCACTTTCATATATTACTAGTGGGAATTTTTCATTGTAGAACTTGACTTGTATATACCAATGATGAGCTTCCTCAAATGCTCTAGGTCTTCATGAGCAAGCAAGTTGCATGCACACCCACTTAGTTTTCTTTTGAGATTTCATACACTTATATCTCTCCATAGTCCGTTGATTAGCCTTGTCCTTTCTTCCTTTTTGTCTTCTCCAGACAACCTCCAACATCATATTCTATTCCACCCATAGTGCTATATCCATGGCTCATGATCATGTATTGCGTGGGAGTTGAAAAATGTAAAGCGCGTTAAAAAGTATGAACCAATTGCTTGGCTTGTCATCGGGGTTGTGCATGATAAATACTTTGTGTTAAGAAGATGGAGCATGACAAGACTATATGATTTTGTAGGGATAACTTTCTTTAGCCATGATATTTTGAAAACACATGATTGTTTTTCAGTATGCTTGAAGTATTATTGTTTTTATGTCAATATTAAATATATATTTTGAATCTTACAGATCTTAATATTCATGCCACATAAAGAAATATTATATGATAAACATGTTAGGTAGCATTCCACATCAAAAATTCTATTTTTATCATTTACCTACTCGAGGACGAGCAGGAATTAAGCTTGGGGTGCTTGATACGTCTCCAACATATCAATATTTTTTTCTTGTTCCATGCTATTATATTATCAATCTTGGATGTTTTATATGCATAATTATGCTATTTTATATCATTTTCTGGGACTAACCTATTAATCTAGTGCCCAGTGCCAGTTGCTATTTTTTTTCTTGTTTTTGTCTTTATAGAAAATCAATACCAAATAGAGTCCAAACAGGACAAAACCTTTTGATGATTTTTCTTGGACCACACGGCACCCTGGAAGCTTCGGGAGGAGGCCAGAAGAGCCACGAGGTGGCCACAAGATTACAAGGCGCGCCCTAGGGGAGCAAGCTTGTGGGCCCCCTGTGGCACTTCCAACCCTAATTTTTCTTCTATAAATACCAAAATATTCCCCGTAGACCAGAGGGCAAACCAAAAATACTTTTTCGCCGCCGCAAGTTTCTGTCTTCGTGAGATCTTGTCACGACCGGATTTTGGGATATAAATTCCCAGAAAAACGGCCTGTGTGCTCACCAGCCCCAGGATTACTGTTAGCTGATGAGGCACCAACTTGATACAAGAATTCCAAGCAAGTACAAAAATATGTAGTACAAGACCATTTAGGCCTAGGAGTACAACATTTGGTTTGCTAGTGGTTGATGGCGGAAGCGATTGGGTACATATGCGTCTATGGGACTCCATTTCCCACAAGAACAGCTGACCAGGGTAACTCCTATCTTCGCGAGGCTGCAAACGTCAACGCGTAGGTTCCGAGGTTGTCACCGCGATGCTCAACTCCAAGCGAGGGAATCTGGCCAAGACAATAGCCAGGGACAAGCCAGTGAGTACGTTTGAATGTACTCGCAAACATTAATAACACGGGTATAATATATATATCAAACATACTCCGGATTTAATATGTGATCACACGTCTGTCACGAATAGATACGAAAGACCAAGATGCACACATATGGTAAAATATATATATATATACCAAAACAAAATACTGGGTGCCAAACGAGTGTCTGAATGACTCCTCGAGCGGAAAATGCAGAATAGTAATACTGGTGCCAAACGAGTGTCTGAATGACTCCTCGAGCGGAAAATGCAGAAATAATAATACAGGTGCCAAACGAGTGTCTGAAAGACTCCTCGAGCGGAAAAATGCAGAATAGTAATACTGGTGCCAAACGAGTGTCTGAAAGACTCCTCGAGCGGAAAATGCAGAAATAATAATACAGGTGCCAAACGAGTGTCTGAAAGACTCGTCGAGCGGAAAAATGCAGAATAGTAATACTGGTGCCAAACGAGTGTCTGAAAGACTCCTCGAGCGGAAAATGCAGAAATAATAATGCCGCAGTCGGGCGTCGGGGCGACACCACATAAAGGGCTTATAAGAAAATAATCACAGTGAATATCCAGGCGGTAGGACCATCCCAGAGATACTCAATAATATACGTAATATAGACGGTTAGTCCAAAATAATAAGGATCACAATCCATATGTGCCACAATCATAGACAATATTTAATACAGTCGTTTCTCCATCCGAAAGCCGATAAGCTAGCCAAGCCGTATCTCCATCCGAATACCGTTACAGAGTTCTAGTTAAATCGTTCTCCATCCGAATACCGTCACTAGACTCAACTCAGACTGTGGTTTCTACTCAAGAACATGACTATCCAACAGGATATATC
The DNA here is from genome assembly GCF_018294505.1 of Triticum aestivum. Classification (NCBI taxonomy): domain Eukaryota; kingdom Viridiplantae; phylum Streptophyta; class Magnoliopsida; order Poales; family Poaceae; genus Triticum; species Triticum aestivum. The sequence continues at coordinate 399,597,779 of NC_057796.1, read as the reverse complement.
CTCTGCAGAGGGAGTACCATTCCCCACGAGTAACGGGTTTACTTAGTCCCTCTGGACTAATTCCGTCTACGGTCTTTTGATTGAAAACACGCATGACCTGCACACACCAGCTTAACTCACCAGTGTCTGGAATCACCCACGACACCTGCCAAGCAAAACTCTAAGTGGGGAGGCTACAACCTCGACGTAGCATGGGATCACAAAATTTATACCGCGCGCAAACTGGGGAGCTACCCCTTCGGCTACAACCAAAACACCCATGCCCCCGGACCGGATGACTGGCTTTAATCCATGGCCATGGGACCCTCATCCCGGCCTCTTTGTACGGTGTGTGCTTTGGAAAGGGGTTGACAACCTACTGAACCATACCCTGTCCCCTGCAGGGACAAGTGGTGGTACCAACAAAAGGAAGCTATTGATCAAGACTCGGTCTACAACCGACTCGGGTGGTCCAAGTATCCTCCAACAATATTACCACTAGTGAAGTAAATCACCACTCCTCGAGCCTCACCATGCTGTGCCGGGCATACTCGTCTCGACGAGGGATTAGGGACAAGCTCGTGTCTACCCAAGACCACGACTTTCCCGGCTTCCTACCGGTGTGCAAGAGAAGCTCACGAGGATGATCCAAATCATTAGTGTATCCTTTGCTGACCACAAAACAACTCCAAAGTGCACTCATGCACGAGACCATATCGATACATAAAGCTATCACATACTCCAAGTCCAAAGGTGTTGTGATCGTATCAAAACACCACCACAAAAATATTATGCCAGAGTTCAGAAATGCTTGCCTTCAAGAGTATGCAAAGGATGCACTTATTGGAAGCTTTCCTTTTCCTCCAAAAATCCTATTTTGCAAAATACACAAATACAAATATTTCAAACACAGTACAAAAAGTTGTCTCAAATATTTTTGAAATAAATCTTAAAATAAACTAGATGAAATTTGAGAGAGGTAGGAAAAAGAATCAACTCATTTGGAGTTTTATTTTAAAAGTTATAGCCAGTCAAAGTTTGGTCAAACTCTGTTTTTATTAAAATCAGAAAAAAGGAAAACGCTTCGAGGGAAATACGCTTACGCAGCAGAGAAACGCACGCGGGGTTTTGCGCTACCACTTAAACAGAGAGAGGGCGGACGCGCGGGCCACTGACAGTGGGTCCAGAGGGCCCACTAGTCAGGTTTGACTGGTCTCCCTCTCCCTCCTTTCTCTGTGCCCGAACGGTGGCGAGGCTCCGGCGGTCGCTGGCGACGAACGGCGGTTCCTCGAGGGCATCTGCGGGCAGGGATGGGTTGGCTAGACCGAGGCGATCCTCTGGGTGGTTGTTGGGTCGGCGGAGGTGGAAGGAGTCGCCGGCGGCGAGCTCCGCGGCGGGGAAAAGCTACGGTGGTGAAGTGCTTTTTGTGCTCCGGTGGTCTCCGATCGAGCTTGGGTGGCTGGGCAGCTCCGCAAGAACTAAGGGAAGCTACTGGTGGCGTTGGTTGGGCGAAAAAGTGACCGGCTGCGACGAATCGCACCGGGGCTTGGCGGCGGCCGAGCTGGCCGGAGTTGAGGGAGGTGGCTGCTACGGGTCGATCTACTACGTGGGAAGCTCTACGGGGAGTATCTGATGTCGTCTGAAGCCTTGAACGAGCTCGGGGACCCTTTATATAGCGTGACGAGGCTGGCTCCACGGCGGCAGCAGATAAGATCGCCGGCGACCACTTTCCTGTAGTTGCAGGGCATCGTGGCGGCGACGAACGCGTTGCGACGAGCGGGAGGATAAGCACGGCCTGTGCTCTGAGGCAGCTGGCGCGCGCTGGTGGTTTGGGCGGCGCCGTCCGCGGCGGAATCCGCTGCCGACGCCGGCGTGCCGCCAAGGGCGCGCCCAGAGCACGCACGGCACCTGCTCGACGAAAAGCCAGCGCGCTCTAGAGCTCGAGGGTGGAGCTGGCACTGCACAGGATGGAGGTAAGGGTAGCAAGACACTTAGTGGACAAGGTGGATAGGTCAGGAGTTCAAGTCCACAATGCAAACCAGAGAGCTTGCCAAAAGTGGCTGTGCACACCAGGTGTTCGACAGAATGCCATATGCACTTAGGTAACTCTTGGAGTGGCCAAAATCTCCAGATCAGTGTCTCTTTAGATGCAGGAGATGGTGGTAGGATTTGTTTGGCAACAACAGAAAGTTGATAGTGCAAGTTTTGCAAAACTCCAGTTTTGGGCAGAAAGAAAAAGGGTTTAGAACATGCATTTCAAAACCTCCAATGAGCCCAATCTCCTGGACTTAAGAGTTTGGTAGGGAGGGCTACAAGTAGGAAAAATCTTAGGGTCACTAGAGCAAGGAAAAATATGGTTGCAGTACAAATCACCAAATTGGACCAGAATGCAAAAGAGGCTGATCCACTCAAATTTCCCAAGGAACATCACTGGGTTTTTGCTTGAAGATGAATTGTATACATCCATTGACATCTTCAAACACTTGGAAGAATTTTTAAAGAAATATTTAAATGGGTTGCAGTGCAAAAGTGCCTACTGGACCAGATTGGAAAAGTTGGTGAAGAGCTCAAAATCTCCAATGGCCAGAAGATATTTTTGCATAAAAGTGATGTGGGAACATTACATGACATCCCCAAATTTTGGTGGAAATTTTGAATGCATTTGTCAAAAGGTTGTAGTGCAAAACAGGCTCCAAATGCAAAAGGAAATCATTTTCAAGAAATAGAGCTCAGAGGAAATAAATCTTGCAAATTTAAATCCACTATTAAAATAATTGTTTTATTGTAGATAGAAATCAAGTCCAGCAATACCTTTGAAGGTTTTTCCCACAAGAGGCACAAATCCAAAATCACAAAAGGTAAAACTTGACAATTGGAAAAGTTTTATTTCCTGGCAACATTTTAATAAATGAAAATAAGGCCAAAATTTTGGGTGTCACAGATCTCATCTGGAGACCTTTTCCGGTATTCTGCCGGAGGGGGATTCGACCACGGAGAGCTTCTACATCAACCTTGTTGCGCTTCCGATGATGTGTGAGTAGTTTACCACAGACCTACGGGTCCATAGCTAGTAGCTAGATGGCTTATTCTCTATCTTTGATCTCCAATACAATGTTCTCCTCGATGTTCTTGGAGATCTATTCGATGTAATCTTCTTATGCGGTGCATTTGTTGAGATCCGATGAATTGTGGGTTTATCATCAGATTCTCTATGAATATTATTTGAGTCTTCTCTGAACTCTTTTATCCATGATTTATATAGCTTTTTATTTATCTCTGATCTATTGATTTGGTTTGGCCAACTAGATTGATTTTTCTTGCAATGGGAGAGTTGCTTTCTAATGGGTTCAATATTGTGGTGCTTATTCCCAGTGACAGAGGGGGACATGACACGTATTTGTATTGTTGCCATTAAGGATAAAAAGATGGGGTTGGTTCATATTGATTGGATCTACCCCTCTACATCATGTCATCTTGCTTAAGGTGTTACTTCATTTTTGTTAACTTAATACATTAGATGTATGCTGGATAGCGGTCGATGTGTGGAGTAATAGTAGTAGATGCAGGCAGGAGTCAGTTTACTTGTCAAAGACGTGATGCCTATATACATGATCATTACCTTAGATATCGTCATAATTATGCACTTTTCTATCAATTGCTCAATAGTAATTTGTTTACCCATTGTATGCTTTCTTTCGAGAGAGAAGCCTCTAGTGAAAAGTATGGCCCCGGGGTCTATCTTTTATCATATTATTTTCAGATCTGTGAAATCAAAAACACAAAAATACCTTGCTGCAATTTATTTACTTTTATTTTATTTCAAACTTTTACTTATCTTTCATATCTATCACTATCAGATCTCATCCTTGCAAGTAACCGTGAAGGGATTGACAACCCCTTTATCGCGTTGGGTGCAAGTATTTGTTTGTTTGTGTAGGTGCAATTATTGGAGACTTGTGTGTTCCTCCTACTGGATTGATACCTTGGTTCTCAACTGAGGGAAATACTTATCTCTACTTTCCTGCATCACCCTGATGACCCACAAGTATAGGGGATCAATCGTAGTCCTTTCCATAAGTAAGAGCGTCGAACCCAACGAGGAGCAGAAGGAAATAACAAGTGGTTTTCAGCAAGGTATTTAACTGCAAGCACTGAAATTGTCGGTAACAGGTAGTTTGATAGCAAGATAATTTCTAACAAGCAAGTAATGGTAAGGGTAAATAAAGTGCAGCAAGGTAGCCCAATCCTTTTGTGGCAAAGAACAGGCCAAAACGGTCTCTTATGATAAGCAAAGCATTCTTGAGGATACACGGGAATTTCACCATATCACTTTCATCACGTTGGCTTGATTCGTGTTCGCTACTTTGATAATTCGATGTGTGGGTGGATCGGTGCTTAGCTATTGTTCTTACTTGAACAAACCTCCTACTTATGATTAACCCCTCACAAGCATCTGCAACTACAAGAAAAGTATTAAGATAAAATCTAACCATAGCATTAAACTTTTGGATCCAAATCGGTCCCTTACGAAGTAGCGCATAAACTAGGGTTTAAGCTTCTATCACTCTAGCAACCCATCATCTAATAATTACTCCACAATGCATTCCCTTAGGCCCAAATATGGTGAAGTGTCATGTAGTCGACGTTCACATGACACCACTAAGGGAATCACAACATACATATCACCAAAATATCGAACACATATCAAGTTCACATGATTACTTGCAACATGACTTCTCCCGTGACCTCAAGAACAAAAGTAACTACTCACAAACGATAATCATGCTCAAGATCGAAGGGGTATTAAATAGCATAATGGATCTGAACATATAATCTTCCACCAAATAAACCATATAGTGATCAACTACATGATGTAATGAACACTACTAGTCACCCACAAGTACCAACCTAAGGTTCCGGAACAAAGATTGAACACAAAAGATGAACTAGGGTTTGAGAGGAGATGGTGCTGTTGAAGATTTTGATGGAGATGGCCCTGCCAAAGATGGGAGAGTTGTTGGTGATGACGATGACGATGATTTCCCCCTCCGGGAGGGAAGTTCCCCCGGCGGAATCGCTCCGCCGGAGGGCAAAAGTGCTCCTGCCCAAGTTCCGCCTCGAGACGGCGGCGCTTCGTCCGAAAAGTCATCCCCTTATTTATTTTTTCTAGCTCAAAATGACTTATATACCAGAAGAGGGGCACCGGAGGTGGGCCGAGGAGGGCACAACCGACCAGGGCATGCCTGGGCTCCCTAGCGCGCCCAGGTGGGTTTGGCCCACCTGGTGGCCCCCTCTGGTAGTTATTTTCTCCAATAATTCTTAAATAATCCATAAAAAATCTCAGTGAAGTTTCAGCTTATTTGGAGTTGTGCAGAATAGGTAGCTCTGACGTGCTTTTTCAGGTCCAGAATTCCAGCTGCCAGTATTCTCCCTCTTTGTGTAGACCTTGCATATTATGAGAGAAAAGGCGTTAGAATTACTCCCAAAAGAATTATTATGCATAAAAATATTATAAATAACAGTAGGAAATCATGATGGAAAATGGACGTATCACGCCCCTTTCTCTTCAAGGGAAAAACCAATGCAAGCTCAAGAAGTAGCAGCCACAATAACATTTGACATGACAGTTTTCGAATGAAATATGTGAAGTCCGGTTTCCAGAAAAGAATATATGATGATTTCTTGTACCATTTTCTCATTACTTATGTTGAAACTTATGTACTACAGTGTCTTACCACCGATGCTATTATGCATGCATATTAAGATATGCATGGAAAATAACTACTAACACATATTTGTTCGCAAAAAAGTATAATCTTTTTTCCCTATTTATTGTCTACAAAGTTTTTTTTTAATTTTTCATGCAGGGGATCAACACCTGCATTGCATTTTAAAGGTCGCGCTTAACACGGCGAAAGGAAATCATGCCTCAATTAGGCGTGATCTTTTTGTCTCGACTTACGAAGCCAATTTTTTCAAAGAATAAAGTTTGATAAAATATTAGCTACTACAACATTAGTCAGAAGGTTCTCATTTTCGAAAATCTTAACATTTTGAGGATCCCAAATCTTCCACGTGATTGTGAGTGGCACGAATGGTTTGAGAGAGGTGCGATGTTGAGCTTTTGCGAGATCCGGTGCTCAAAATTACATTGCAGGAAAAGGTGATCCCTAGATTCCTGGATGTTCAAGAGGGGGCACAATTCATCGTCGATAGTCATTTTTTTCTTGAGGTTTCTCATGTGTTGACGCGATCAATATGCACTAGCTAGCCAAAGATTTTGATTCAGGCCGACAATGTGGCATCCCAAATGTTTTTTTTGAATATTTACTGTGAGGCAAAGCCCCACAGCCCTTTATTATATAAAGAATCACTGTACAAGTAAAGCAGACTATACAAAGAAGAAAAAACAAAAGGGAAAGAGTCTACCTATTTGCTAACTAACTGTACTTGCTTTACAACAAAGAGGCAATCCAAGCCAAAAGCTTTGTCTTGTTACAGTCCTTCACCCTGTGAGCAAGCAGAGAAATATCATGGATGAAATTACACTTCCAAGCACTGAAAGTGGGTCTCTCAGCTCTGAAAATTCTGCCATTTCGCATAATCCAAATATTCCATGCTGCTGTGAGTATAACTTCAACGAAGAAAGGGTGTGTGAAGTTGGACTTGGCATGCAGGAGACATTGCAGGATATCTGAACCTCCAGACCAATCAATACCCAAATAGTTCCACATTCTACAGCTGAAGGTGCAGTTAAAAAATAGGTGTATCCTATTCTCATACGCCAACTCACTGCAAATGAGGCAAAGATTGTCATCCTGATTTGAGCGCCAGTGTCTCCTAACCAGCATATCCTTGGTGTTAAGTCTGTCAAAGAACAAAAGCCAACCAAACACCTTGATCTTCATGGTGCACTTACTCTGCCAAAGCCATTTACAGGGTTGTATTGTAGGCAAGTGGGAGTGCATGATCCTGTAAAAACTGTTCGCAGTATACCCTCCTGATTGACCAGGCCATATCCAAACATCAGGTACGGTGGGGTCTCTATCTAACTGCATGATCCAATTTTCCAATATGTGCAACTCAGCAGCAGCTTCCGAGAAAGAGGCAGATAAAACATGGAAAAGAGATCCTGGGATTGGAGAAATTCCCTCACAGAGATCCTGTCATTATTGACAAAAGAAAACAACCTTGGCAATCTCCAACAGAGGGGTCTAGCAGAGCCCCCAATGTGCCAGGAATTAGTCCAGAAAAGAGCAGAATCACCCATGTTGATGTGTACTGATGCAACAGCAGTGTAAGCCTCATGCAGCTTCAGAATATCTCTCCACCAGAAAGATCCAGCAGTAGTTGTTGCCTGTGGGACCCCATGATCATAGTAACTATTCCATATCAGGGTCACCCAAGGAACATCAACCTTGTTATAGAATTTGTGGAGATGCTTGAGAAGCAGTCCTTTGTTCTGGATGTTCAGATTAATAATGCCCAAACCACCCTTATCTCTTGGCCTGCAAACGAGCTCCCAAGCAGCCAGAGACTGTTTTGGAACATCACTATTACCCCTCCAAAGGCATTGCCTGAAGATCCTATCCAGTTGCTTAATGATCCCGGCTGGGATATTGAGGCTACACAGAAAGTATATTGGCAGAGAGGTCAGGACAGAGGTGAGAAGCTGTAAACGAGAACCTTGATTCAGCATAGAAGAGCTTGCAGTTAATTTCCGTTCAAGACTGTCAACTAAGGGCATGAGATCAATGATCCTTGGCCTCGTAGTTCCTAAAGGCAATCCAAGATAAGTAAACGGAAGCTGGCCAATTTTATAACCGAGAATAGCAGCAAGTCTGCCAGCCTCCTCGGTAGTCATATTGAGTGGGATCATTGAGGATTTAGCGTGGCATCCCAAATGTTGTATAACTCAGGGATGATCATTTGACCAACCAACACCACATGGGCCCCCTATTGGTGAAGAGCCCGCCTCCAAGGTGTGAACAAATATCAGTCACGTCCTTTAGATTCAACCGCAACAATAGAAGATGCAAGGAGTCGAGTTCTATAGCCGCAACCATATTTATCCTCCTAGGAAAGGATTGGTCGATCACCTCACGGAATATAGTGGCCACAAATGCATTGGCTTTTAGGTGGTTTGAGAAAAGTGTGGGGAAAGCAGTGGCAAGAGCTTCCTAGAGCAGCCATCGCTCTAACTAGAAGAAGCTTGAGCATCCATTCTTGACTTTGCATTATGTGATCTGCCTAATGATGTCTGCTAGAACTACGTCGGTATTTCCCCAAAGAGGAAGGGATGATGCAACATAACAACGGTAGGTATTTCCCTCAGTGATGAGACCAAGGTTATCGAACCAGTAGGAGAACCAAGCAACACTACGTAAAAAACACCTGCACACAAATAACAAATACTCGCAACCCGACATGTTAATTAAAGGGGTTGTCAATCCCTTTCGGGTAAAGGCGCTAGAAATTGGCAAAAGGACGGGATAAAGTTGTAATAGATTGAATAAATAGATCACAAATAAAATAAAGTGCAGCAAGGTATTTTTTAATTTTTGTTTTAATAGATCTGAAAATAAAAGCAAATAAAAATAGATCGCAAAGGCAAATATAATAAAGAAGAGACCCGGGGGCCGTAGATTTCACTAGTGGCTTCTCTCGAGAAAAATAGAAAACGTTGGGTAAACGAATTACTGTTGGGCAATTGATAGAACTTCAAATAATCATGATGATATCCAGTCAACGAACATTATATAGGCATCACGTCCGAGATTAGTAGACCGACTCCTGCCTGCATCTACGACTATTACTCCACACATCGACCGCTATCCAGCATGCATCTAGTGTATTAAGTTCATGGAGAAACGGAGTAATGCAATAAGATCGATGACACGATGTAGACAAGATCTATTTATGTAGAAATAGACCCCATCTTGTTATCCTTAATAGCAACGATAGATACGTGTCGGTTCTCCTTCTGTCACTGGGATCAAGCACCGTAAGATCGAACCCATTACAAAGCACCTCCTCCCATTGCAAGATAAATAGATCAAGTTGGCCAAACAAAAACCAAATATCAGAGAAGAAATACGAAGCTATAAGCAATCATGCATATAAGAGATCAAAGAAGACTCAAATAACTTTCATGGATAAAAAGATAGATCTGATCATAAACTCAAAGTTCATCGGATCCCAACAAACACACCGCAAAAAGATTACATCATATGGATGTCCAAGAGACCATTGTATTGATAATCAAAAGAGAGAGAGGAAGCCATATAGCTACTAACTACGGACCCGTAGGTGTACAAAAGACTACTCACGCATCATCGAAGAGGCACCAATGGACATGATGAACCCCTCTGTGATGGTGTCTAGATTGGATCTGGTGGTTCTGGAACTTGCGGCGGCTGGAATTGATTTTCGTCGACTCCCGTAGGGTTTCTGGAATATTGGGGTATTTATAGAGCAAAGAGGCGGTGCGGGAGGCCACCAAGCTGGGCACAAGCCGCCTGGGCGTGCTTGGGCCTCCAGGCGCACCCTGGTGGGTTGTGACCCCCTCGGGGCACCCCCAGGTGCTTCTCTGGCCCACTGGATGTCTTCTAGTCCAAAAAAATCCACAAGTTTCGCTGTGTTTGGACTCCGTTTGGTATTGATTTCCTGCGATGTAAAAAACATGCAGAAAACAGCAACTGGTACTGGGCACTATGTCAATAGGTTAGTACCCAAAAAAGATATAAAATGACTATAAAATGATTGTAAAGCATCCAAGAATGATAATATAACAGCATGGAACAATAAAAATTTATAGATACATTGGAGACGTATCAGCATCCCCAATCTTAATTCCTGCTCGTCCTCGAGTAGGTAAATGATAAAAACAGAATTTTTTATGTGGAATGCTGCCTAACATATTCATCACATATTCTTTTCTTTATAGCATGGACATTTGCACTTTATATGGTTCAAAGCAATAGTCTAGTTTTAACATGATAACTTAAATACTCAAGCATATGAATAAGCAACCATGTCTTTTAAAATATCAACGCTAAAATACGTTATCCCTAGCCCATTATGCTCAATGATTAATCCATTCATGCAACACACTCGCATATTTGCTACACCCAATGCTCAAGTTCGATCATAGTGCCCCTTAGTTGGTGCTTTATAAGAGAAGATGGAGACTCAAATTAAATTAAAAATTGCATAAAGTAAAAGAAAGGCCCTTCGCGGAGGGAAGTAGGGATTTGTAGAGGTGCCAGAGCTCAAAGCAAAAATTGGGAGATAAAAACATTTTGGGAGGCATACTTTTCCCACCAACGAAAACGACTTAGAGTTCCCAACACTTTCCATGCTAGATATATCATAGTCGGTTCCCAAACAAAAAATAAAGTTTATTCCTTTTTCCACCATACTTTCACTTTCCAGGGCTAACCGTATCCACAGGTGCCTTCCATACCAACACTTTCCAAGGAATTTATTATTTGACAACATAAAGTAAATTCATTTTTCATTTCGGAACTTGGCATCCCTAATACCTTTGCCTTACTCTCGGGCAATGACACGTGAATAAACACTCATCGTGAGAATAACACATCTAGCATGGAAAGTATCGGCCACCCCTCACCGCCTCGCGAGTGGTACGAGCACACAAAAGAGAAATTTATTTTGAAAATTAAAGATGGCACATACAAATTTTCTTAGAATGGCAAAATGATACCGCATATAGGTAGGTATGGTGGACTCATGTGGAAAAACTGGTTTAATGGATTTCGGATGCACAAGTAGTGATCATACTTAGTGCAATATGAAGGCTGGCAAAAGATTGAGAAGCGACCAACCAAGAAACGAAAAATATCATAAGCGAGCATTAAGCATAATTAACACCAAATAATGCACCACAAGTAGGATGTAATTTGATTGCATAAGTATTGATTTTCATGCTTGCATAGGGAATCACAAACCTTAACACCAATATTCTTACTAAAGCATCATTCACATATGACATCATCATACCTCAAAACTATTACAAGGAATCAAGTTTATTTTGTCCAAGGATCTTCATGAAAGTTTTTATCATATCCTTCTTGGATATCTATCACTTTGGAACTAATTTTCATGTGTTGCTTTTGATAAGCTCAAACAAATATAAGTGAAGATCATAAGCATAATATTTCTTTCTCTCAAATTAATTTAAGTGAAGCAAGAGAGAATTTCAAAAAAAATTACTAAATCTCAAATAAATCTAAGTGAAGCATGAGAGCATTTCTTCAAAAATACTAAAGCACACCGTGCTCAAAAAGATACAAGTGAAGCACTAAAGCAATTCCATAGCTCATAAAGATTTAAGTGAAGCATAGAGAGCAATTCTAACAAGTCATGGCATAATTTTGGCTCTCTCAAATAGGTGTGCCCAGCAAGGATTCAAGACTTAAAATAAAAATAAAAACAAGCAAAGACTCATATCGTACAAGACGCTCCAAGCAAAAACTCATATCATACAAGACGCTCCAAGCAAAACTCATAGTACGCGACGAATAAAAATATAGTTCTGAGTAAAATACCGATGGTCGTTAGAAGAAAGAGGGGATGCCACTCAGGCATCCCCAAGCTTAGTTGCTTGCTTCTCTTTGGATAATAGCTTGGGATGCCATGGGCATACCCAAGCTTAGGCTCTTCTTACTCCTTATTCCTTCATCCATCGTAACATCACCCAAAACTTGAAAACTTCAATCACACAAAACTCAACAAACCCTTCGTGAGATCCGTTAGTATAAGAAAGCAAATCACTACTATAAGTACTGTAGCAAACCAATTTATATTTTATTCTTGCATTATATCTACTGTATTCCAACTTTCTATGGCAAAAATCTTCAAAGAAAACCATAGAATCATCAAAACAAGCACACAACACAAAGAAAACAGAATCTGTCAAAAACAGAACATTCTGTAGCAATATGGATATTTCGAATACTTCTAAAACTCCAAGAATTCTGAAAAATTAGGACCACATAAAAATTTGTATATTAATCTTCTGCAAAAAGAATTGGTATTTAATCACGCTCCTGTTAAAAACGAGAATTATTTTCACGAGCGCGAAAGTTTCTGTTATTCAGCAAGATCAAATCAACTATCACCCAACATGATCCTAAAGGCTTTGCTTGGCACAAACACTAATTAAAACATAAAAACACAATCATAACAGTAGCATAATTGTGCAAACACTCAAGAACAAAAAACAAAAGGCAAAAAAATATTTTATTCATTGTGTTGCCTCCCAACAAGCGCTATCGTTTTACGCCCCTAGCTAGGCATAAAGCAAGGATCTAAGTGTTGTCATCGGTAGTTTTGGCAACTTTGGTAAGGGCATTCTCAAACCCAGGAGGCTCTTTGCGCTTCCCTAAATTCTTAGGAAAAGAAACCATCTTGAGATCTAAAATATCCAATCGCTTATTACAAAGAGTAATCAAGGTATTCATGCGATTGATACTACCGTTAAGGTGTTTAAGGGGTTCATTATATTTTTGCAATTCAACCATATGTTTATGAAAATCACCAAGTTTGTCCAACATTTGAACACCCTTTGGGTGAAAGAAAGCCCCTTATTTTGAGGTGGAATCCCCAGAGTTCCTTTTAAAATTTCATAGGCAGCATTAGCATCAAGCTCGATAAAATTCCCTTTAGCGGCAAAATCTAAGTTGTCTATGATGCAAAGCCAATCCTACGTAAAAATTATGAAGCAAAATCTTTGCGTCCCCCTTTAGGTTGCAAATACGATAGGATTCCATTAGCCTATACCAAGCATCTTTCAAAATTTCTCCTTGTCTTTGCTTGAAGTATAAAACTTCGAAATCTGGTGACAAAGGAGAAGTAGTCACGCTAGCCATTATGACTAGAAAGCAAGAACACGGATAGATCCGGCAAGAAAACCGCGACAAAAAAGAGGGCGAATAAAAATGCAAATTTTCATGAAGTGGGGGAGAGGAAAATGAGAGGCAAATGGCAAATAATGTAAATTGCGAGGAGATGAGATTTCTGATTAGGAACCTGGTAGATGTTGATGATGTCTCCCCGGCAACGGCGCCAGAAATTCCTTTTGATGTCTGCTAAAACTACGTCGGTATTTCCCCAAAGAGGAAGGGATGATGCAGCACAGCAACGGTAGGTATTTCCCTCAGTAATGAGACCAAGGTTATTGAACCAGAAAGAGAACCAAGCAACACTACGTAAACAGCACCTGCACACAAATAACAAATACTCGCAACCCGACGTGTTAAAGGGGTTGTCAATCCCTTTCTAGTAACGGCGCCAGAAATTGGCAAAAGGACGGGATAAAGTTGTAATAGATTGGATAAATAGATTGCAAATAAAATAAAGTGCAGCAAGGTATTTTTTGTATTTTTGGTTTAATAGATCTGATAATAAAAGCAAATAAAAATAGATCGCAAAGGCAAATATAATAAAGAAGAGACTCGGGGGCCGTAGATTTCACTGGTGGCTTCTCTCGAGAAAAATAGCAAACGGTGGGTAAACGAATTACTGTTGGGAAATTGATAGAACTTCAAATAATCATGACGGTATCCAAGCAATGATCATTATATAGGCATCACGTCCAAGATTATTAGACCGACACCTGCCTACATCTACTACTATTACTCCACACATCGATCGCTATCTAGCATGCATCTAGTGTATTAAGTTCATGGAGAAACGGAGTAATGCAATAAGAATGATGACATGATGTAGACAAGATCTATTTATGTAGAAATAGACCCCATCTTGTTATCTTTAATAGCAACAATACATACGTGTTGGTTCCCCTTCTGTCACTCGGATCAAGCACCGTAAGATCGAACCCATTACAAAGCACCTCTTCCCATTGCAAGATAAATAGATCAAGTTGGCCAAACAAACCCCAAATATCGGAGAAGAAATATGAGGCTATAAGCAATCATGCATATAAGAGATCAAAGAAGACTCAAATAACTTTCATGGATAAAAATATAGATCTGATCATAAACTCCAAGTTCATCGGATCCCAACAAACACATCGCAAAAAGAGTTACATCATATGGATCTCCAAGAGACCATTGTATTGATAATCAAAAGAGAGAGAGGAAGCCATCTAGCTACTAACTACGGACCTGTCGGTGTACAAAAGACTACTCACGCATCATCGGAGAGGCACCAATGGACATGATGAACCCCTCTGTGATGGTGTCTAGATTGGATCTGGTGGTTCTGGATCTTGCGGCAGCTGGAATTGATTTTTGTCGACTCCCCTAGGGTTTCTGGAATATTGGGGTATTTATAGAGCAAAGATGCGGTGCGGGAGGCCACCGAGGTGGGCACAACCCACCTGGGCGCGCCTCGGCCTCCAGGCGCGTCCTGGTGGGTTGTGCCCCCCTCGTGGCACCCCCCCCAGGTGCTTCTCTGGCCCACTGGATGTCTTCTGGTCCAAAAAAATCCACAAAAAGTTTCGCTGCATTTGGACTCCGTTTGGTATTGATTTCCTGCGATGTAAAAACCATGCAAAAAAACAACAACTAGCACTGGGCACTATGTCAATAGGTTAGTACCAAAAAATGATATAAAATGACTATAAAATGATTGTAAAACATCCAAGAATGATAATATAACAGCATGGAACAATAAAAAATTATAGATACGTTGGAGACGTATCACCTAAGCATGGCAATATTTCTATGAACTATCCTAGCTAGTTAGGAGGCATTATTAATTGAGCTAACGGGATATGGAGTTTGGTGCATGATCCAGTCTTTCCATGACAGAGGTAGTGCATGTAAGAATTTGTAGAAAAATTTCAGCAAAAGGAATATATTTTGCACATGTATGTTTTTAACAGCAAGACCACTAACATTTTTGGGCGTGCAAACTCTATTTGGCGCTACAAGGCATTTTTCTCCTGAGCATGAATCATTATCTGACCATAAAAAATCATCTGTGTTTGTTAAGTTGTTCAATGATTAGCTTAGGAAGATTAAACACCCCCATGAAGTAAGAGGGGAGGTTATCTAGGACTACAAAAATAAGGACTAGTTTCCTCCTTTGGTGAGTAGCAGCGCAATCCAGCAAGACAGATATTTGTTGAAGTTATCTATAAGTGGTTGATAAGAAGGGGGGGCAATTTATGTGGTGAGAGTGGCAGGAGAAGGTATGTCTGGAGAAAGGAAGCAATAGTTGTTCCTAAATCAACTGCGAGGGTTGACGCACCATGATGTGTGAGGTTTAGAGGGATAAACATTGTTCTTTTGGAAGTTGATCTAAAGGCCAATAGCCGTAGCATAGTCCTCAAGGATTTTCCTGAGTGTAGAAGCTGAGATGAGAGGAACGAAGAACGATCAATGTATCATCAGCATACTAAAGGATATTGGAGGGTAGGTTTTTCTTGAGTGGCTGCAAGAGAGCAGGTTGCTTAGCGATCAAGCGTTGTAGTAAGTCTGCCGCCATGATGAATAGATAAGGAGAAAGCGGATCACCCTGTTCGAGCCTGAGTTTACAATTAATCCACGGCCATGGGCACCCATCAAGTAGAACCGCAATTCTGCCAGTATGAAGAAGTTTTTTGATCCAAGTCCACCACTTTGAAGCAAATTCGTGTTGTTGTAAAATGTTGAGAAGAGAGGGCCACACAATAGAGTCAAAAGCTTTTTGGAAATCGAGTTTGACATTAGAATAGGCACCTTAGCATGACATTACAAGGGTTTGCTAATGACACCGTGTCGGTGTCAAAATCGGCGGATCTCGGGTAGGGGGTCCCGAACTGTGCGTCTAAGGCGGATGGTAATAGGAGGCGGGGGACACAATGTTTACCCTGGTTCGGGCCCTCTTGATGGAGGTAATACCCTACTTCCTGCTTGATTGATCTTGATGATATGATTATTACAAGAGTTGATTCTACCACGAGATCATAGAGGCTAAACCCTAGAAGCTAGCCTATGGTATGATTGTTGTTGTCCTACAGACTAAACCCTCCGGTTTATATAGACACCGGAGGGGGCTATGGTTACACAGAGTCGGTTACAAGGGAGGAGATCTTCATATCCGTATTGCCAAGCTTGCCTTCCACGCCAAGGAGAGTCCCATCCGGACACGGGTCGAAGTCTTGAGTCTTGTATCTTCATAGTCCAGCAGTCCGGCAGAAGTATATAGTCCGGCTATCCGAGGACCCCCTAATCTAGGACTCCCTCAGTAGCCCTTGAACCAGGCTTCAATGACGATGAGTCCGGCGCGCAGATTGTCTTCGGCATTGCAAGGCGGGTTCCTCCTCCGAATACTCCGTAGAAGATTTTAATCACAAGGATAGTGTCCGGCTCTGCAAAACAAATTCCACATACCACCGTAGAGAGAATAATATTTCCACAAATCTAATCTGCCGACGCATCTTGCAGCATGATATCACACCACGGCCCGGTCGTTATTCGAACCGTTTTTCACAACCAGCCACTGCATAGATCGCGAGGCGGTTTCCTTGGCACGTCTTGTCGAAGCAGAGATCGTGTCCCCTTATCACGGGATTCTCATCAATACGGGTGTGGGTAATCCAACCGCGCCATCAATTACGGCGCTTGGGGCATAAGAGGTTTTACCAGGCAAGTGGGGAGGCGCAAAATCCCTGCTGCCTTTATAAGGGGATAAGGACTCCCTTTCGCACCCACGCTTTCTACTTCCTGATTCATTCTCCTCCGCCCAAGCTTCAGCGCTCAAGCGTTCATCTTCTCTGCCCACAAAAGGCCTTCCAAAGATGTCCGGATCCGAAGCAGGAGGCAAATGGATGGCCTCTACTGTCCGAGAGAAGGATATCAAAAAGCTTCGGGAGGCCGGGTACCTGGCCAAGAAAATTAGCCACCGTCTCCCGACGGCGGGACAGATCGTCCCTACTCTGGAACCCCACGAGAGGGTCGTATTCCTCCCTCAATTTGTCCGCGGGCTAGGGTTTCCCCTCCACCCGTTCGTGCGCGGCATCATGTATTACTATGGGATCGATCTTCACGATCTGTCCCCTAATTCCTTCCTCAACATCTCGACATTCATTGTCGTGTGCGAGGCTTTTCTCCGCATCTCGCCGCACTTCGGTTTATGGCTGAAGATTTTTAACGTGAAGCCCAAGGTGGTGGGCGGCAAGCACGCCGAGTGCGGGGGCGCTATGGTGAGCAAGATGCCCAACGTCATATGGCCAACGGGAACCTTTAACGATTCTATCAAGGAGTGGCAACAGCAGTGGTTTTATATCACTGAGCCGCGCGGCAAGGAATGGGCCGCCTCTCCCGAGTTTCGATTTGGTGCCCCCCTGCGGCTTACATCCTGGGTTAAGAAAGGCCTGGACTGGTCCTCGTCCGACGAACTGTCGGTGCTCCAAACGCGCGTTAAAGATATGGGAGACAAGAACCTTGAACTTGTCAACATAGTCCAGGTGATGTTAGTTCGCCGGATCCTGCCTTGTCAACACCGGACTTGCAATCTATGGGAATTCGATCCGGCCAGGCACCAAACCTTGCGAGAGCTTTTCGGCTCCTCGCACAAGGACATTTGGAAGGTGCTTTTCAAGTCCAGCAAATCATGGCCGGACTCCGCCGAGGACCGCGGGTACCAACTATCCCGCCCTGCAAGTTCGGTAAGTCATCAAAACTTTTTATCCGCGTAACCCAAAGGAAGCGCTTAACGTGTTTTATAAAACTCTTCCCAGGGCTGGACGAAGAAGGCGGAGCGGATCCGTTGTCTGGGCCCGCTGCCCGAAGAACCGGCCATCCCACTTCTGATGAAGATGCTGGTCCCGGCGCCTTACAAGGTGCCGAAGAAGATGGCTGAGAAGGAGGCCAAAAAGACCCGGGGCGGCCTTCGTCGCCGCGGCACTTCGGACACAATATCCGAAGGCTCTGATGCCCATTCCGCCTCCTAAGAGGACGAGGAGGAGGAAGAAGATGAATCCCCTGCGGGGGGAAGAAAGAAGAGGACGGCCTCCGTACACCTGGAGGCCGAGCTGCCCAAAAGGGGTAAGTCTCCTCTTCCAGAGGAGTCTACTGCCGCCGCAGACAGCGGCCCGGCGTGGGATCCCAGGGCCCAGCCCCTGGTGAACTCGTAAGTATATAAAATCTGAGTAGGTTTTAGGCGTCCAGACTCATCATGGCATAGTATTTTAACCTAAGCCATATTTTTTGTAGTCCGGCGAGGTCCCGTACCAAACAATCCTCATCAGAGGATTCGCTGAGCTCAGATGCTATGGAGAGCGGGACGCCCCCAAAGGACCCTTCCTCCAAACAGGTGCATAACACCACGGCTTCGTCCTAGAAGGACCCTGGCCCAGGAGGAGAGGAAAAGACCGTGAAGGCGGCGCCTGGAGGTCAAACCTCAGGGGCCGAACACATGGGGGAAAAGATTCCCATGGGAGCTGACGACGGGGGCCCTCCTGAGTTCGGCCCCCAGCCGGATACGATTCCGGAGATCTATACGGCTCCAGAATCAAGCGGGCAGCCTCCCTCGGGTGGAGGGGGCGTGCCTGTTCCATCGGCAACCTCTGTCCAACCAAAGGTGTCGGATGCTTTGTTGGTGGCGCTGAAGAGCGCCTCCATCGTTGATGAACACCGTGCCCTTATGGGTGCGGTGATTGAGAAGATTCAGTCAGCTGAAAGTGGACTGAACGAAGCCTGTATCAGCCTTATAAGAGGCTTTGAGGTATGTTTTATGAGTTTTCGAAGAGTGTCATAGTATAGATAGTAGCCCCTGATACACTGTTCGGTGAAAGAAAGAACCGGACAGAGGATCGAATTTATGATCGCAGGAAGACTCGGTGAATGACATCGATTTCTCTTTCGTTATAAGCAGGCGTCTGTAGCAGCTGCTGCCTCTCATACTGCGGAGATCTCCGGACTGAATCAAAGTCTGGAGCGGGCCAAAGAAGAACTTGGCCAATTGAAAATGCAGTGGAGAGATAAACAAGGTGTGCACAAGTCTTGCTCGCGTTTATTGCGAATGAATTTTCAATATGAAATAAGCTTCATGATTTGCGCTATGGATTGTGACCGAAGTCGAGGCCCTTAAGAAGGCCATGGCCGAGGCTGAGAAAAAGGCAGCCACAGAGCAGGCTCTTCGTGAGAAGCACGAGGCCAGGGTTATTAAAGCTGAGCAGGAGCTGCAAGAGGCCGTGAGAAAATGCGAGACCTTGGAGCAGAGTTTAACGGAGAAAGAATCTGAACTCACCAAGGCGCATCGGGCCACGAGCGATGCCCGGGGGGGAACCCAAAGCGCCCTGCAGGGGATCCAAGAGGCGAGGAAGATCGCGGCGGGTAAGGCTTTTTCCATGTAAAGCAAGTATTTGAGGGGAAAATTATGTTTGTAATTTTGAATTTGGATTTCTCAGGGGTATTTGCCGAGCTACCCCGTAGCATATCAGATGCCGCCCAATTCTACCGAGCCGAAGAAAGGAACACCGCAGATAAGCTTTTCTGGTCGCAGTATTTGGCGCCAAATTATCCGGTGCCTTTTGCCGATCAACTAAAACAGCTGATCGAACTCCATAAGGCGGCGGAACTAGCCATGAAAGATCTGGTTATCCGGCTATGGCCTGCCGAGCCGATTCCAAGAAGCTACTTCGAGCTCGTGAAGCGGCTTGTAAGCACTTGCCCTTAACTTGACGTCATCAAAGAGTCGGTCTGTATAGAAGGTGCGCGAATGGCCTTCGCCCGCGCAAAGGTGCACTTGGGGAAGATGGATGCCGAAAAGCTGATGACCGAAGGACCGCCAGGGGGGAAGGAGCACCGCAAGCCCGAATTATATTATGAGAGTGTCCTGAAAGGATCCTACCTTGCAGCGAAGCTATGCACCAAGGACATTATATTTCCATGAATGCCAATCATGTTGTCCTTTGTAATGTTTGAACAAGGTCATTTATTTGTCGCTTGTTATATAAAAGTTTACCCTCCTGTGCGGCCGTTTTATATGTTAAACCTGAGAGTTGGCCAGTCGTCGGCTTCTGCCCCCACGTAAGAAGTACGGGGGTGTTCGGGATAAACCTGAGCACTCTTTATCCCAGTTTTGGGTCCTTCGAAGGAGGTGCTCAGCACAACGAACCAGGCAATCGGACTATAGGACTTTATCACTCTCACTTGGCCATAGGAGCTTTAGTATGGTAGGCGCAGCCCCTGGTGTTCGGAAGACCGTACTAGGGGCTCTATAAGCACCTGATCGGAGAAAAAAACCGATCCATCACACGCTGCATTGGTTATGGCATTGTGCGGGAGAAATCCTTCAAGATTTTGTGATCTCTCGAACAGCTGACCAGCTCTCGCCGTATCATGACAGTCAGTTTTCGGCTTTCTCTACTGAGGTGCTCGTCCGGAAGAACCGGGACACAATCGCAGTAGTTCTCCCAGTGCTACCTTAGCCGATATAGCGAAATGTAAGGTACCAAAACATGGGAGCCGGGCAAACCCAACTATTGACCCAAGACATGATTCGGAGCTGATGCATATAATGCTATAGGTTCGGGGTGCCGAACTTCCATGAAGGTGTTCGGACTTTATTGCCGTGTTATGGGTAAAACAAAGCCCCTGGCATATTTTAAGGCGTATCGCTGTGTACGGATGCCACTTGACAGAATGATTTCAATAAGAAATAACAGCAGGTAAACGTCATATAAAGCCACATGTTGTATTTGAATAGTACGTCTATGCGTATGGGTACAAGTAATGTGATAAAAAAAAGGAATATGATTGCGGAACCTACTGAGACCAGGGGGAAGAGGCTGAGTGCGGATCCGTAATATAGCCGAATGGTCACTGCGGGGAATGTCTAAGGATTCCCTTACGCGTTCAAGCTGCCTCCTTGTAGCCCGTCCTGGTCGGCGCAAAGGTGAACCTGCGAAGGAGATGTAAGAAATGTTTATGTGCCGGAGGGCGGTTGAGCCGCTGAGTTCG
Source organism: Triticum aestivum (assembly GCF_018294505.1). Taxonomy (NCBI): domain Eukaryota; kingdom Viridiplantae; phylum Streptophyta; class Magnoliopsida; order Poales; family Poaceae; genus Triticum; species Triticum aestivum. The sequence continues at coordinate 399,576,861 of NC_057796.1, read as the reverse complement.
GCCTGTCCTGGCCTTCGCCGGAGTGTTTAGTCGAGCTCTGGACGAGCCGGGCTATCCTTCCACGAAGTAGTTCGGAGTCCCTTGACGGTGTCCGGGAGCTTGGACGTCGACTCGAGGTTCGGCTGCAAGGTGCTGCTCATTGTTTCTGCTGCTAAGGCAGTGGTGTATTTGTTGGTGCCAAGGAAAGGTTCGGCCTTGCCATTAACCGTGATGACGCCGCGTGGACCGGGCATCTTGAGCTTACGGTAGGCGTAATGTGGCACCGCGTTGAATCGAGCGAACGCGGTTCGTCCGAGCAGTGCTTGATAATCACTGCAGAAAGGGACAATTTTGAAGATTAACTCTTCGATACGGTAATTTCCTGGTGATCCGAAGACTACCTCAAGGGCAATGGAGCCCCTACAGCTAACCTCCACACCTGGTATAATGCCTCTGAAAGTGGCTTTAGTGGGTTTGATCGCCGAATGGTCGATGCCCATCTTGCGCACTGTGTCCTGGTAAAGCAGATTTAGACTGCTACCTCCGTCCATAAGGACTCGAGTGAGGTGGAACCCGTTTATTATTGGGTCGAGGACTAGTGCGGCTGGATTGCCCTGATTGGCGTTAACCGGATGATCCGTGCGGTTGTAGGTGACCAGCCCTAGTTTATATTGTGGGACGACTAGTTCCATTGAGTCGCCATCCCTAAGGGTGCATATCTGGTCTGGGTTGGTAATTTGGGTCGTATTTACCACATTCACCGATTGAATATGCGGGGGAAATTTCTTTTGCCCTCCTGTGTTCGGTGATCTGGGCTCTTCGTCGCTATCGTCGCTTTGAGACCCCCCCCCCTTCGTCTTTGGCACCTGCCCTGCCGGCTTGTTTGAAGACCCAGCATTCTCTGTTGGTATGGGTGGCTAGCGTTTCTGGGGTGCCATGAATTTGGCATTGGTGATCGAGTATGCGGTCCAGACTGGATGGAACCAGATTTTTATTTTGGTTGGCCCTTTCCGCTGACCGGACTTTGAGCCCCTGAACCCGGCATTAACTGCCGTATTTTCGGCGTTTTCACCATATTTGCGGCGCTTGTGTTTGTTGCGTCGTGGTTTGTCGTTGCTATCCCTGGCTTCTGATATGCCAGGTTTGCTTGCTGTATTGGTACTATGAGCCAACCAGCTATCTTCGCCCGCGCAAAAGCGGGTCATATCTGTCGTGAGGGCTGCCATGGATTTTGGCTTCTCTTGGCCGAGGTGCCGGGCGAGCCATTCGTCACGGATATTATGCTTAAATGCCGCTAAGGCCTCTGCATCCGGACAGTCGACTATTTGGTTCTTCTTGGTTAGGAACCGGGTCCAGAATTTCCTGGCCGATTCCCCTGGCTGCTGATTTATATGACTTAAATCGTCAGTGTCCGGCGGTCGCACATAGGTGCCCTGGAAATTGTCCAGGAATGCCTCTGCCAGGCTCTCCCAACTTCCGATGGAGTTTGTCGGCAAGCTATTGAGCCAATGCCGAGCCGGCCCTTTGAGTTTTAGCGGGAGATACTTGATGGCATGTAGGTCATCCCCGCGGGCCATGTGAATGTGGAGGAAGAAGTCTTCTATCCATACCGCGGGGTCTGTAGTACCATCATATGATTCAATGTTTACGGGTTTAAACCCTTCTGGGAATTCGTGATCCATTACTTCATCAGTGAAGCATAGGGGGTGTGCGGCGCCTCTGTGCCGGGCTATATCACGACGCAGTTCATATGAGTCTTGTATGCCGTGTTCGGCTCGGCCGGATTTGCTTTTAGTGTATCCGGCGTGACGATCATCGTCACGTGTTGGTGCGCGCCCCCGTGATCCGTAGATCGATCTTGCATGTTTTGCCTTGTTTTCCAATACGTCTCGCAGGTCCCGCGTGTTGCCCCGGGCCTTGGTATTTTTGTTTGATTGGCGGCGGGGTGCGGGCTGGACTTCGGGCTGAAATGCCTCTCTGTCTCGGCCACGAGGTGGCCGATCAGCCGCATCATACGCTGGTGATGTAGGTTTCAATGCTTCCTCCGCGAGTTGAGGTAGCAACCTGCGCTTTGGATAATTCTTGGTTGGGCGCTCGAGTTCGTATACCTCTGCTGCCAGGACTTCGGTCCATCTATCCGCTAGCAGATCTTGATCAGCTCGAAGTTGTTGTTGCTTTTTATTTAGGCTGTTTGTTGTGGCTATAAGCCGGCGCTTGAAGCGCTCCTGCTCGACGGGATCCTCAGGCGCGACAAATTCTTCGTCGCCGAGGCTCACTTCGTCTTCGGAGAGAGGCATGTAATTGTCATCCTCTGATTCTCCGTTTGCTGCCTGTTCTGGAGGGCTAGCTTGTTCATCCTCTCGCTCGAGGTCTGGCTGGAGGGGATTATCGTCGTCTTCGGCACTATCCGGAGCATTATTGTCTCTTGTGCCGGTATCGCTGCTTTTGCTATGGCGAGACTTAGAGCAGCGTCGCTGACGTCGGTGCTTGGATTGCTTCTTGGAGGGATTATCCTCCGTTGTCTTGTCGCCATCCCCTTCTTTGGGGGTGTCCACCATGTATATGCCATACGATGAGGTGGCAGTCCAGCGCCCTGTGGGTGGTGGTTCTTGTTCGTCTCCTGCATCGTTGTCCATACCGTCGATGTCTTCGGAGCCGAAGTCGAGCATGTCGGTTAAATCGTCGACAGTGGCTACTAAGTGGGTGGTGGGTGGGGCGCGAATTTCTTCGTCGTCCGCATCCCATTCTAGCTGGACATAGTTCGGCCAAGGGTCTCCCGACAGGGAGAGAGACTTCAACGAGTTTAGTACATCGCCAAAAGGCGAGTGTTGAAAGATATCCGCGGAGCTAACTCCATGATCGGTGCCCAATCGGATTTGATGGGCACGGACACAAGCGGCTCGGGGTCCGTGGCCAGGGACGAATCCAACGGTTCGGCAACATGGGTCTCGTAGGAGGTAAAGTCAGTATTCGTCACTATCACCACCGAGTGTGCGGCCTCCGTGGCGGGGTCCATCCACCCATCCACAGATGGCGCAATTTGTTCCGGATTGAGGGCCGGAGTAGTTGCAGGTGTGATCTCCCGAATACAGTCCGACAGTAGAGCTAAATCATGCTCATCGTGATTGTGCGGCGCACCTAACATGGGCTCGAATCCGTCAAAGATCAAGTCTCCACGGATGTCGGCAGTATAGTTCAAGTTTCCAAACCTGACCTGATGGCCAGGGGCGTAGCTATCGATCTACTCCAGATGGCCAAGCGAGTTAGCCCGCAGTACGAAGCCGCCGAATACGAAGATCTGTCCGGGGAGGAAAACCTCACCCTGGATCACATCGTTGCCGATGATCGAATGAGCCATCAAGCCTTACGGTGACGGCACAGTGGAACTCTCAATGAAAGCACCAATGTCGGTGTCAAAACCGGCGGATCTTGGGTAGGGGGTCCCGAACTGTGCGTCTAAGGCGGATGGTAACAGGAGGCGGGGGACACAATGTTTACCCAGGTTTGGGCCCTCTTGATGGAGGTAATACCCTACTTCCTGCTTGATTGATCTTGATGATATTAGTATTACAAGAGTTGATCTACCACGAGATCGTAGAGGCTAAACCCTAGAAGCTAGCCTATGGTATGATTGTTGTTGTCCTACGGACTAAACCCTCCGGTTTATATAGACACCGGAGGGGGCTAGGGTTACACAGAGTCGGTTACAAGGGAGGAGATCTTCATATCCGTATTGCCAAGCTTGCCTTCTACGCCAAGGAGAGTCCCATCCGGACACGGGTCGAAGTCTTGAGTCTTGTATCTTCATAGTCCAACAGTCTGGCAGAAGTATATAGTCCGGCTGTCCGAGGACCCCCTAATCCAGGACTCCCTCAACCGTTATTAAAGCCAATGCATTTTTTAGGGAACAACTAATGTATTAGTCATTACCTTTTTTATAAGATAACATTTTGGTCTAGATCCAAACACACCCTCACCCAAGTATTATTCATGATCAATGGCATCGCAGTGTAATTGCACACTTGACATTACCTCCCAGGCGCACTTGTTGAGGATATAACCCTTAGAGTCACCCGCCCGGCGGGGCCGGGTTACACATAAGGATCATCACCTAAAGCCCGGCGCCAAGCTTGAAGACGGTGGGCCAAAGATGGGCTTAAGACCCGGAGATGGCTTAAGGCCCGTAGTTACAACCGTCATTATGGTAGAACTTGTAGTATAAGGCAGAATAGTTGAGAGTCCGAGCCGGACACTCTTATGAGCCAGCCGGGATTCTCAGAAGCTGTTGGGCGTCAACCTCTCTATATAAAGGGACGACCCGGCAGCGGTTTAGGGGCAAGAAAGATCTCATCGAGAGCCAGGCATAGCAGTTAAGCTCCCTGGTCATCGAAACCCTAATCAATACCACCTCAACTGGACGTAGGCTTTTACCTTCACCGTAAGGGGCCGAACCAGTATAAACCCTCGTGTTCCTTGTCCCGTTAACCCCTTCAAGCTTCCTAGCGGCGATAGCTCCACGACTAAGTCCTAGCTTGAGGACATCTGCCGTGACAATTCCACGACGGTTGGCGCCCACCGTGGGGCCAGCGCACGGTGGATTTGAGTTCTTGAAGGGCAGCTTCGAAGGGCTCAAGGGATACGCTGTGGGCCGGATGACCAGGAGCCGTCGCGGCAAGCTCTACATCGACGATGCAAGCTGGGACCCCGACGCTGGCTCAATTGAGTACGGATACCGGGTCCCCTTCGGTAGAATTCATGTTTTCATTGGCAATATTGGTGAGCCGGGCCCTGAGCCGGATCTCTGCGCCGATCTCATCGAGACGGCTCAGCGCGCACGACCCGCCCGGGCCCTGCCTGCCTTGAAGCATGCTTTCGTGGGATGTATCCATGGAGGGCTCTCTGGTGGATCTGGATCTGGTGATGAGACGGCCGCCGGCTCTGACGGCGAATCATCCACAGATGAGTCGAACTCGTTGTATCAGCTTCAAGATGGCAGGCTAATGGGTTGTTCCGATGGTGACAGTATTCCGGACCCGTTTGAGACGCCGAGCCGGGTTGGAATCTTCATGGCCGGTGCGCAGCCTGTTCAGAACCCTGCTGCTGGGGCGGGAAACCCGGTGCCCTCGCCGGCTCAGGTGCTGATGGATCTCACGGACAAGATGACGGCCCTGTTGATCACCGCGGTTGACCCGGCGGATCAAGCTCAGCATGATGCGGAGGTGGCGCGGTTAAAGTTAGATCTAGTGAAAGCCAAAGAGGATCTGGCAGCGGAAGGGATCAGGATGGCTGCGGAGAGGGCGGCTCTCGACGCCCAAACTCAGTTGATTCAGGCGCAATCCTTCCGGCTCACGATGGGTCAGAATGCGTCCAATGAGGTCATGAGAAGGAGGCATCAAAAGGCCCAATCTCGACTCCCTCCGATCTATGTTCCTCGAAACCTCTTCAACACGCCAGGTGCAGGGTCTAGTAACCCGCCAGGGATCATAGTGCCCGGGTCTGGGACCCCTGTTCAGCCACAAGTGATGGAGCCTCCCCGGGTGAGCCCAGCCCCGCCTCAGTATGTGCCGATACCACCGGGTCATTATGCTAACCCATTGGAGAACATGGTCGCCGCAGCAGCCCGGCTGGCGGCCCTCCCAATTGACGGCGACTCTCCGACGGCTATTGAAACCCGCCGGGTCAGGGAACTCCTTCAGACAGCACTGGCGCAGCAAGAGGCGTACTCTTACAGCCGGGACAGGATCCACTCGACCCCTCGTCCAGGCCGGAGCCCGAGTTACAGCAGACACATGGTCTCAGCGACCGGCTCAAGTAATGTCTGACGCCATGACCCGGCTCATAACGGAGCCTTTCACGCAGCAGACCAAGACAGAGCGCGGCAAGAGGCGGAGCAGGTGCCTCAGTTGACGGCTTACCAGACTCCCCCGGCTTATCCGACGACTTCCGTCGACGTGGGTATCCCTACCAGGACTGGAGGTGTCCCTTGTTTAGTGCCAGCTCTCCGCAATGAGCGTCTACCCAAGGACTTCAAAGGCCCTAGGAAGGTGCCTAATTACACGGCTGACTTACAACCCGCAGCCTGGATCGAAAGTTACGAGATGGCCATGGAACTACTGGAGGTCAGTGAAGCGGCGATGGCCAAGTACTTCACCATGATGCTAGATGGGACTGCCCGCACTTGGTTGAAAGGGCTACCGCCGAATTCCATCGGATCTTGGGCTGAGCTGAAGGCCCGGTTCATACAAAACTTCAAAGACACTTGTAGACAGTCTATGTCAATAGTGGATTTGACTAACTGTAAGCAACAGGAGGGTGAGTCTACGACACATTGGGTTCGCCGGGTCAAAGAGATCATACACTCATCGGATAAGATGGATGCCGGCTCTGCAGTCTTAATGTTGGAGCAAAATTGTCGTTTTCTGCCCCTGAAGATGAAACTCGGGCGGCTTAAGCGCGACTGCAATGACATGGGTACGCTGATGGCGGCTCTCGTCAAGTACGCCGATTCTGATAGTACCAAGGACCCCGCTTCAGATGATGAAAGGACAGGGAAGGGAAAGAAGAACGGCAATGGCAAGGGTCCTCAGCATAACCCGGGGAACCAAGGAGGTGGCAAGCGTAAGGCCGACGGCAGCCTAGAGTTCGTGGCCAACGCAAGTTCACAGGGTAATAGCCAGAGACGCAAGGGGAGGCCCCCTCCCCGAGCTGGCGGGTCAGGCCCGACGCTGGAGCAACTGTTGAATGAGCCCTGTCCAAGGCACGGCTCTAGAGAGAAGCCAGCTACTCATCTATGGAAGGATTGTGCGATCATGAAGGCCTTTAAGAATTCCAACGCCTTTAACGGCAACAATGGCCCGGGTGGTGGCTCAGGCGCCGGCGGCTTTCATGGCCCGGGCGGCGGCTCAAATTCTAATCCTCAGAACGGTCAAGGGGGCTTTAATCAGCAGTCTGGCCAGGGTCATCAACAGCAGCAGGGGGGTTATCAGACCAATCCAAAGCAGCTTAGCGGTGGGCAGTATCATGTATTTACCACCAGTCTGTGTAAGCGAGATCAGAAGCTTCATAAGAGGGCTGTGAATGCTGTTGAGCCGGCGGTTCCACGCTATTTACGATGGTCTGAGCAGCCTATAGTGTGGAGTAGGGAGGATCACCCTCCCCGGGTGGATAATCCGGGTCACTTGGCCTTGGTGGTGGCTCCTCAGGTGGGAGGATATAAGTTCACTAAGGTGCTCATGGATGGAGGCAGCAGCATCAACATCCTCTATTATGAGACTTTCCGTCGTATGGGGTTGATTGATAAGAACCTCAGCCAGTCAAACACTATTTTCCATGGTGTAGTACCTGGTAAGTCGGCTTATCCAGTCGGCAAGATCGAGTTGGAAGTGGCCTTTGGAGACGAGCACAACTACAGGGTGGAAAAATTGACCTTTGAGGTGGTCAAGATAAGAAGCCCGTATCATGCCATATTCGGGCGGCCGGCTTACGCCAAGTTCATGGCACGGCCGTGTTACGTGTATTTACAGCTCAAGATACCGGGTCTCAATGGGACCATTACGGTTCATGGCAGCCGGAAGGTGGCCTTGGAGTGTGAGGAAGGCGATGCAGCTTATGCAGAATCTGTTTGTGCAACAGAGGAGTTAAAATTCTACAAGGACAATGTTGACCCAACAGATATGACCTCTCTGAAAAAGCCGACTACGGAGCATGAGCCGGCAATGAAATTTAAGTCGGCTGATGAGACTAAACTTGTTGATTTCATTCCAGGTGATTCATCTCAGCAGTTTAGCATCAGTGCCAATCTGGATCCAAAATAGGAAAGCACGCTCATCGAGTTCATCCGTGAGAATAGGGACATTTTTGCATGGAAACCTTCTGACATGCCAGGTGTACCTAGAGAACTCGCTGAGCACACTCTCAATGTTGATCCGAAATTTAAGCCGGTCAGGCAATTCCTTCGGCGGTGTGACGCCCCCGATTTGACCGTACACTAATCATACACGCAAATGTGTACGACCAAGATCAGGGACTCACGGGAAGATATCACAACACGACTCTAAAACATAAATAAGTCATACAAGCATCATAATACAAGCCAGGGGCCTCGAGGGCTCGAATACAATTGCTCGATCACAGACGAGTCAGCGGAAGCAACAATATCTGAGTACAGACATAAGTTAAACAAGTTTGCCTTAAGAAGGCTAGCACAAACTGGGATACAGATCGAACGAGGCGCAGACCTCCTGCCTGGGATCCTCCTAACTACTCCTGGTCGTCGTCAGCGGCCTGCACGTAGTAGTAGGCACCTCCAGTGTCGTGGGTGTCGTCGTCGACGGTGGCGTCTGGCTCCTGGACTCCAGCATCTGGTTGCGACAACCAGATAGAAAGGAACAAGGGGGAAAAGAGGGAGAGAAGCAACCGTGAGTACTCATCCAAAGTACTCGCAAGCAAGGAGCTATACTACATATGCATGGGTATATGTGTAAAGGGGCATATCAGTGGACTGAACTGCAGAATGCCAGAATAAGAGGGGGATAGCTAGTCCTGTCGAAGACTACGCTTCTGGCCATCTCCATCTTGCAGCATGTAGAAGAGAGTAGATTGAAGTCCTCCAAGTAGCATCGCATAGCATAATCCTACCCGGCGATCCCCTCCTCGTCGCCCTGTTAGAGAGCGATCACCGGGTTGTATCTGGCACTTGGAAGGGTGTATTTTATTCAGTATCCAGTTCTAGTTGTCATAAGGTCAAGGTACAACTCCGGGTCGTCCTTTTACCGAGGGACACGGCTATTCGAATAGATAAACTTCCCTGCAGGGGGTGCACCACATAACCCAACACGCTCGATCCCATTTGGCCGGACACACTTTTCTGGGTCATGCCCGGCCTCGTAAGATCAACACGTCGCAGCCCCACCTAGGCTCAACAGAGAGGTCAGCACGCCGGTCTAACCCTATGCGTGCAGGGGTCTGGGCCCATCGCCCTATGCACACCTGCACGTTGCGTACGCGGCCGGAAGCAGACCTAGCCTAGTGGCGTTCCAGTCCAATCCGGCGCGCGCCACTCAGTCGCTGACGTCAAGAAGGCTTCGGCTGATACCACGACGCCGGGATACCCATAACTACTCCCACGTAGATGGTTAGTGCGTATAGACCAAATGGCCAGACTCAGATCAAATACCAAGATCTCGTTAAGCGTGTTAAGTAACCGCGAACGCCGACCAGGGCCAGGCCCACCTCTCACCTGGGTGGTCTCAACCTGCCCTGTCGCTCCGCCACAAAGATCCACTTGCGGGTACTCCTACGAGCCGACCCGACTTTAGTCATCACATGTGTCATGTATGTAGTATATAAGTATATACCCGTGATCACCGCCCAGGTGATCACGGCCCGATAGTATAGCACAGCAGACGGACAAGGATGTAGGGCCACTGATGGAAATCTAGCATCCTATACTAAGCATGTAGGATTGCAGGTAAAGGTAACAACAGTAGTAGCAAGGATAGGCTATGCATCAGGATAGGATATCGGAAAACAGTAACATGCTACACTACTCTAATGCAAGCAGAATAGAGAAGAGTAGGCGATATCTGGTGATCAAGGGGGGGCTTGCCTGGTTGCTCTGGCAAGTAGGAGGGGTCGTCAACTCCGTAGTCGAACTGGGCAGCAGCAGGGTCGGTCTCGTAGTCTACCGGAGAGAAGAGGGGGAAGAAACAGTAAAAAAATGCAAACATAAGCATGACGATGCGTGACATGACAATGAACGGTGCTAGGTGTGCCCTAACGCGACAGTAGGTGGTGCCGGTGAAGGGGGGAACATACGGGAGGTATTCCCGATGTTTCGCGTTTTCGGACAGACGGACCGGAGGGGGAAAGTGGCTAGTTCGATAGGTTAGGGAGGTGTGGTGGACGAACGGACTGCGTATTTGGATTCGTCTCGTCGTTCTGAGCAACTTTCATATAGAAAACATTTTCATCCGAGTTACGGTTTAAAAGATATGAATTTTCAAAGTTTATTTGAATTTCTGGAATTATTTATATTAAGCAAAAATGAATTATGACGTCAGCATGAGGCAATGCTGACGTCAGCAGGTCAACAGGTCGGCTGACCAGTCAAACCAGACAGGTGGGTCCAGTGGGACCCACATGTCAGCCTCTGTTAGTCTAATATTTATTTAAACTAATCTAACAGTCTAATTAGAGGGGTGGGCCCCATATGTCAGTGAGTGTTTAGTTAAACTAATTATTTTTATTTATAAAACATTTTCCTTTTCTTTTCCTTTTTTATATTTTTGCGGCGGGGCCCGCATGTCAGTGACTGGGCCTGCCCAGTCAGCAGTTGACTGGGTTAACCCAGTCAACTGGGGCCCGTGGGGCCCGCTGGCAGTGAGCCAGGGGTGGGGCCCGGCCGGCCACGTCGGCAGGGCACCGGAGAGGGGCTCCGGCGAGCTCCAATGCGGCGGCGCGGCGCGGGTGAGCTTCGGGTTTCGCCCACAGGGCATCCCCGGGGCTGTGGTTTGGCCCATTCGAACGGCCAGTCCACACCGCGTCGAATGGAGGTGGTGGCATGGCTGGGGACGGCCGGGAACATCGCCGGCGGCGAGGCAGGTGGTGGTGGGTTTCCGGTGAGCGGCGAACAGGGGGCTACGGGGCACGGCGAGAGCAGCAGACGCGCGTGTTGGGCCACTAGGAACCCCAGGAGCACGATGCGGCGCTCGGCCGCATGTGAAGGCGACCATGGCCACGGCGCCGAGCTCGTCGGCGGCGAGGTTCTTCGGGCGAGCTACGGGAACGGGGCTACGGGCGTCGGAAAGCTCGGGAGAGAGGGGAAAGAAGCGCAGGCTCACAGCGATGCTCGCATAAGACTCGGGAAGGCCGGGGTGGCGCCGGAGCGGTGGTGTCCGCCGCGGATCGACGGCAGCCGAGGCGGTGCGGAACAAGGCGATGGCGGCGCTGCGGGGCTCCCCGGCTTGTTCTCGAGGGCGCAGGCGACGAACTCTTCCCCGGTGGACCTCCTGGACCCGTCGGTGTGGAGGACGGTGGCCGGTGGCCGCGTGCACGTTGACGACGCGGCCATGGAGGCGCTCGGCGAGGTGAGCAGAGAGGAAACGGCGCGTGTGTGGGGAACGGGAAGGCAGGCTAGGGTTCGGCAGGGGGGTCGTGGGTGTCCTCCTTATCCTCTCTAGGGCACTCGAGAGGAGCAGGTGTCGGTCATCCGGCCGTGGCGCCGGGGGATGGCCGCCACGCCATGGCCCCTGCCTTCTCCTCTGTACAGGAGAAAGAGGAAGGCCTGTGGTGGGCTGGGCCGTGCACTATAGCACTGGGCCTGTAGTGTACAGTGTGCACTTAGCCCCTGTTCCTTCTTCTAATTTTCTGTTTTGTATTTTCTCTACCCTTTTGTATTTTAATTTAATCCAAATAAGTTTTGTTGAACACAAAACTTGTCACATAAATAATAGGCAATGCTTTGAGCTAGCACACACGATTTCAAGTGGTTTGTAAATACAAAAACATTCGTTTATTTTGAAATGGCTAATTTATTTGTTGTTGGACCACTTATTAATTTCCTAGGGATTTATCTGTGAGTCAAATGATGTTGGTACCATCATGGCAATGATTAGGGGAATTTATAGAATAGTGTGAACATTTTAGTTTTATTGTTTGAAAACTTTTGTTGTTTGCCAATAATTCAAATTAGAATTTTAATTGTTTTGAACTAACGCGAGATTAGCAACAGCAACCGAGGTGACGTGGCATCATTAGCGTGGAATTTCTGTAGCCTAATTATCCGGGCGTCACAGGCGGTTTAATGAAGAGAGGTGGAAAGCTATTGGTGAAGAGGTGGCCCGGCTCTTGGCGGCCGGGTTTATTGTTGAAGTCTTTCACCCAGAGTGGTTAGCTAACCCGGTGCTCGTGCTCAAGAAGAACGGCACCTGGCGGATGTGTGTGGACTACACGGACTTAAACAAGGCGTGTCTGGCTGATTCTTTTGCCCTTCCCCGTATTGATCAAATCATTGATGCTACGGCGGGTTGTGAGCGCTTAAGCTTCTTGGATGCTTATTCCGGATATCATCAGATTAAAATGGCAGTTAAGGACCAGGAGAAGACGGCGTTCATCACTCCCTTTGGAGCCTTCTGCTATGTGTCTATGCCCTTTGGACTCAAGAGTGCACAGGCGACTTATCAGCGTTGCGTGCAGAACTGTCTTCATAACCAGATTGGGCGCAATGTTCATGCTTATGTGGATGACATTGTGGTTAAATCCAGGAAGGAGGAAACTTTGATAGATGATCTGAGGGAAACCTTTGATAATCTCCAGGTCTACAAGATGATGCTTAACCCGGCCAAGTGTGTTTTTGGTATTCCTGCAGGCAAGCTCTTGGGTTTCTTGGTTTCTAACAGAGGCATTGAAGCTAACCCGGAGAGGATCAAAGCCATCACCTCCCTGGCTAAGCCAGCGTGTATAAACGACGTCCAGCGCTTGGCGGGTCGTATCGCTGCTTTAAGCCGTTTTATAAGCCGTTTGGGGGAGAAGGCCATGCCATTATATCAGTTGATGAAGAAAACTGATGACTTTGTCTGGAATGATGCAGCTAATACTGCTTTTGAGGATTTGAAGAGACAGCTGGCCGAGCCCCCAGTCCTTGCTGCTCCAGTTGACAAGGAGCCTTTATTGCTGTATGTGGCTGCTAACACACGAGCCGTCAGTGTGGCCGTGGTGGTGGAGCGCAAGGAAGAGGGTAAGGAGCATCCGGTTCAGCGGCCGGTTTATTATGTCAGCGAAGTACTCATTGAGTCCAGGCAGCGGTATCCGCATTGGCAGAAGCTTGTTTATGGTGTGTTCATGGCAAGCCGGAAACTTAAGCATTATTTCCAGGGTCACCCCATCACTGTGGTCAGTTCTGCCCCCCTTGGAGATATCAGTCAAAACAGAGAGGCCATAGGGAGAGTGGCTAAGTGGGCTATAGAGCTCGGACCTCATGGTCTGAAATACATGCCACGCACTGCTGTTAAATCTCAGGCCTTGGTGGATTTCATCAATGATTGGACAGAGCTACAAGTGCCCGAACAAAAGCCGGATAACACATATTGGACTATTCACTTCGATGGGTCCAGGCAATTGGAGGGCTCGGGGGCTGGAGTCGTATTGGCTTCCTCTAAAGGTGACAAGTTCCATTATGTGCTACAATTGATGTTTCCTTGCACCAACAATGCAGCTGATTACGAGGCCTTGCTCCACGGTCTTCGGATGGCTAAGGAGATGAGCTTGAGCCGGGTAAGGTGCTTCGGCGACTCAGACTTGGTGGCTCAACAAGTATCAGGAAAGTGGGACTCCAAGGACCCTCTCATGGCGGCTTATCGCCGTGAAGTTGATGCCATTGCTGGGCAGTTTCAGGGTTATCAAGTAGAGCACATCGATCGCAGGAAGAACGAGGCGGCGGATGCTTTAAGCCGGCTGGGCTCTCAGCGAAAACCGGTGCCGCCTAATATTTTCCTGGACGTCTTGCATAACCCTTCTGTTAGGTTGCCTACAGAGGAAGACTTGGCTGTCCCTGACCCGGAGGCACGACTGGTGGCGGCTCTCCACATCATCCCGGACTGGACATTGCCCTATCTGGCTTACATGACCCGGGGAGATTTGCCTGAGGATGAAACTTTGGCCAGACAAATAACCCAGCGGTCTAAGTGAATGGTTGTTATCAATGGTGATTTGCATCGCCGCAGTGTTACGGGAGCGTTCCAGCGCTGTGTCTCCCCTGAGGAAGGTCAAGACATCTTGCGTGAGATTCATGAAGGGGATTGTGGCCATCACGCCGGCTCAAAGTCTCTTGTGGCCAAGGCTTTTCGTCATGGTTTTTATTGGTTGACGGCTCATGCTGATGCGGAGGACTTGGTCAGTAAATGTGATGGTTGCCAAAGGTTCTCGCGACGGGCTCATGTGCCGGCTCAGGAGCTGAGGATGATCCCAATTACTTGGCCCTTTGCGGTCTGGGGGCTTGATATGGTTGGGCCTTTTAAAAGGTCCAAGGATAAGAAGACCCACCTCTTGGTGGCAGTTGACAAATTTACCAAGTGGGTTGAAGCGGAGCCAGTTAGCAAGTGTGATGCAGCCACGGCAGTTTAGTTTATGAAAAAGGTGATCTTTCATTTTGGCTTTCCACACAGCATTATAACTGACAATGGTACCAATCTATCCAAAGGCGCCATGGAGGAGTTTTGTCAACGAGAGCATATTCGACTTGATGTTTCATCAGTGGCTCATCCTCAATCCAATGGTCAAGCTGAGAGGGTAATCAGGAGATTCTGAAAGGCATCAAACCTCGGCTTTTGGTCCCTTTACAACGGACGCCGGGTTGTTGGGTGGAGGAGTCACCCTCCGTGTTGTGGAGCATCAACACTACTCCTAACAGGTCAACAGGTTTCACGCCTTTCTTCATGGTTTATGGAGCGGAAGCAGTTCTCCCCAGTGACATCCGTCATGACTCACCTCGAGTGGCAGTTTATGTGGAGGTGGATAATGAACAGGCGCGCCAAGATGCTCTTGACTTGTTGGACGAACAGCGTGATGTGGCAGCAGCTCGCTCAGCGATTTACCAACAAGACCTGCGCCGTTATCATAGTCGCCGGGTTAAATCCCGGGTCTTCCAGGAAGGCGATCTGGTGCTCTGGCTCATCCAAGATCAAACAGATGCGCACAAGCTATCCCCGCCTTGGGAAGGGCCCTTTGTGGTCAGCAAGAATTTGCACAACGGGTCATATTACCTCATTGACATTCGGGAGCACAAAGATTCACGTAAGTCGGAGGAAGAGACCCGTCGGCTGTGGAACATAGCTCAGCTTCGGCCTTATTACACTTGAGCCACCGGCTCTCATAATGTACATATTTCTCTAAGCCATGTATATATTATGATAAGCAATAAAGCAGGACCTCTGTCCTTTTTTCTCCTCCAAAGGTGAACGTGTTGTTTTCATTGCAAGATCACATGATAACTTGAAGGGGGATCCGGCTTATGATCGTATTCGAATCTAGCCATACGCAATATAGTCACTTGGGGGCTTCCTGTTCAAACATAGGTCGTATTCGAACCAAAGAGAACATAGCTGTCGATACCCATTTGATTGGCAAAGTGCCGAGCTCGTTGGGGAGTTTTCTTTGATCATATCTGAATCACAGTTCAACCCCCTTTGGGAACCGACGTGGATCGTATTCGAATCAGCGTCGTTAAACAATTCTTAAGGTCATTTGGGGGCTTCCTGTTCAAACATGGGTCGTATTCGAACCAAAGAGAACATAGCTGTGGGTACCCTCTTGATTGGCATCGCCACACCCACTGGGGGCTATATGATCGCATTCGAATCCTAGCATAACCCCTTTGGGATGGGTCTCTGGTCGTATTCGAACCGGAAGCCCCTAAGTTTTTCTGATTTATAGCGAGTTCTTCTGATTATTTCAAGTGTGCACGGCGGGTCTCACTTTGCCGGCTTAACTTTGATTCACAGTACTAGTCGAACACAATCGGCGTTATTAAGACTGGTAAACCGGAATTGAGGTACCAACCTTATTACCCGGGTTCTATAAGCCGGAAGGGGGCTTGCAGGACGGTAAGTGTGTTATTACGGGTATATCAAGGACATAATTGAGGACCAGTCTTTTGTGATTCATATTCCGGGTTATATGTATAAAGACTATGATTCTCAGTGCGGTAAGCCGCCTAGAGACTTGTGATTTGTTTTTCTATGCAGGATAGTAAAAGACAACTATTTTGAGCTTAAGGAACATGAATAATCATTTATGACCCGGAGGAATATAAGGAAACAACTTCAAATGGAACTAAGCCTTCAGCACGTGCACGATGGCACGACAAAGTTAAAATGGTCCTATTCTATTACAAGACTCATCGAGTCCAAAAGGGTGAAGCATTGTTTGACTAAACCGCCTACAGAGTTAAGATGCTCGCTGGGTTGAGGCTTCCGGCTCATCCCTCTCCGCTCCTCCGGCTGTTCCCAAGACCTGGAAAGTTGACGATTTCCAGTCAATGCCGCTCAGAGCTTCAAATTGAGCTTCCTCGTCAATTAACCCGGTCGGGTCAATTTCCGAGGCAAAGGTGTGCTTACGAGTCGGCGGGACTAAGCTGATGGCTTCATAACGCGGAGTGGGGATCCTCTGATTCTCTGCATCGTAACCCGGCTGGTACTTGGTCAGGTCCGTGTCATTTCCAATCAGAGTGGCCACCGGGCGTACGATCTTCACGCAGGCTGCAAAGTCCCTTTGGTCGAAGGGGGTGCCGTCTTCCTTCAAGCTGGGATAGCCAAGGGCAATGTCCGCCGGGTCTAATTCTGGAAGGAACGCCTTGGCCCGGATCAGAGAAGCTATGGCTCCGGCTCTTGCGGAGGCCCGTCGCAGCTCTTGGACACGCTGAGGAAGAACTTCCGCCAGGTGAGTCGGCACCTCATTGGATAGGGCCACCACGGCCAAGGCGCGCTGTGACCCGGTGTAGAGTTGCTCCACCAGGGTGTACATGGCCTTCAGCTTGGTCACCACACTTTGGTTGAGGTTGGCGCTTCTGGGACCTGTTTAAAAGAGTAAGGTAAGCCGCTGGCAATGGTGGGTTATGAGACATAAAGATTATAAACTGGACGAGAGCCGGTGGAATGACTTACCGAAGATTGCGGCAACCATCTGGGACACGTGGCGCTTTAAGCCGGAGAGTTCGGCGGTTTTCTCTGTCAGAGCCTTCTCCGCCTGTTCAGCCCGGCTCACCAGAGTAGCCTTCTCTTCGGCCCAAGCTTTCCGTTCAGCTTCAAAATCCTTTTTCAGCTTCTCTTGAGCAGCAATACTGCACACAAATTTCGCGTTGGCCTTCCGGGTCTCAGTTTCTTGCGTCCTCAGGCGGGTCTTCAGATCGGAGATGTCAGCTTCAAACTTCTTGCAAGCAGCCTGCATAATTTCCGGGTTATAGGATGAACAGTTATTATGCAATTTTAAAGTCCCAAGCACTTTCCAAGCAAAGACACTTGGCACTTGGGGACTAATGCATATCGAACGTTTCTATTTACAGATTACCGGTTCATGCGAGTAAGCCGGAAGATAAGTCTACAACATATTCTATCATAAGTAGTAGACTTGGGGGCTAGAGTATGGTAAAGATAACAAGATAACTATGCAGTAAGCAAGAAGAGTGGTACCTCAGACTTCTGCTGAATCTGATTCACCATGTCGATCTCTAAATCCCGGCTCTTGTGCACCTGACTGACATAGCCGGAGACGATCTCTCCGATGCTCAGATTGGCATAGTCGGTGAGGTCCAGATTGGCCCGGCGGCGCTCTAGCAACTCTTCCTTGGCGGAGCACTTGGCCAGCGCGGTGGGTCTCCCCGGCTCAACAAACTCCGTCCGGGTGATTACCACGTCCGGGTCATCGGCCGGTTGAGCCAGGCTGGAGGTCTCCGGGTTAGCAGAAGTTTCTGCGATTGGTTTGTCGGTTGGAGCGGCGGTTGCAGGAGCAGAGGCAACTGGCGGTTCTCGAGCTGCAACCTCCGGTTCAGGCAAGTCCGGCTCTTCGACCGGCTTGTTCTTTTTCGCCCTCTTGCTGAGCTTTGCCTGGGCACTGAAAGGACAAAAAGGTTAGTACAAAAGTATGAGTAAAGATAAGCACAACAAGAGATGATCATCATTACCCGAGTACGGTCTTGAAGGCCGGCAGGTTTGATTGCATCGAGTCACCAGAGGAGGGCGAGGTTTCCTGATAGTTTGAATCGGAAGAATTGAGTGGTTGACGTATAACACCCGCCAAAGGATGAAAAGGGTACAAGTGGGAGATAACCTCGGTCCGGCGTTTCCTCGACGCGTCAGGTAAACCGAAGGAGAGGTCAGCGTCCTTGTTGGTCCGGGTGTGCCGCCGGCTCTCATGAATCTGTTGCTTCAAAAGAAATTGAGGATCTTGATAAGCTAAAGGATGTGAAAATCTTTCTTTCCGGGTTACCCTTCGGACTTTCAGCCTTGGCAAGGGCTCCGAGTCGGAGGAAAGTGTCATTACCTCTTCAACCACCGGGTTACTTGCTCCGGTGTCATCCTGTTGATGAACAGTATTGATAAGGTGGACAGAAATAAACAACAAATACAACAAGAGCTTACAGGCTCAGGGGTTACCTCTGACTCGGAGCTGTCGCTTAGTTGCAGCAGCTCTGAAGCAGTAGGCCTACTTCCCTTCTTGCGGGGAGCGGCTCTCTTGGCGGCTTTCTTAGCCTTCCTGGCCTTCTTGGCCGCCTCATGGTCATATTTGACCTTCCAGAATTTGTCATCAGCCTGAAAAATACAATGACGATTTCTTAAAGGTTCAGATGAAAGCTATCTACAGAAGAAAATAAGATGTTCAGATCAGCGGCTTACCGCTGGGGCCGGGTTGGTCTTGTAGAAGGGGCTTAAGCCGGTCCTCCCGCAGTCTGCCAAGCTCTTGTTCAAGAGAGCCTTGGTCATGTCTTCAGCAACGTCTTCAGGAAGATCGTTGCGGCTGTGTCTCAGGGGGTCATCTTTCCGGCCCGTGTACTCACACATTAAGCCGCGGTGGCGGCTTAAGGGGATCACCCGCCATGAGATCCAGACTCGGACCAGATCAATGCCATTAAGGCCATTTCCCAGGAGGGCCTTGATCTTGTTGATGGTAGGGATCAGAGGTTGGCGCTCCGCCTAAGATAACTTGTCTGACAGAGGGTGAGTTGGTTCCAGACGCGAAGGACGAAAGCCGGGCAGCGGGCTCTCATCAGCCGGTGAAGTGTCTTGGCAGTAGAACCACGTCTGGTTCCAGTCTTTTGGGTGGCTTGGCGGCTCGGCGTAAGGAAAAAGGCAGTCTCTCCGTCGCTGAATGGAGATTCCACCAAGTTCTAAGCTCGGCCCGTTGCGCACTCGTTCTGGCGGTTCAGATAAAAGAGTTCTCTGAAGAGTAGCAGGCTGGGCTCTTCTCCAAGGTAGACCTCGCAGAATACTTGGAAGTTGCATATATTCGACACCGAGTTGGGTCCTATGTCTTGTGGCCGCAGGTCAAAGAAATTCAGCACGTCTCTAAAGAACTTTGAGCCGGGCGGTGCAAAGCCCCGGCTCATATGATCCGCAAAAATTACCACCTCCCCGTCCCTTGGCTGTGGTCTCTCCTCTGATGGGTCGGGGGCACGGTAGGACATGACGTCCTTCTTGGGCAGGTAACCCGACTTCACGAAATCTGCTAAGGTCTCATCGGTGACGTTGGACCTCATCCAATTGCATGTGATGGGAGCTTTGGGAGCTTTGGGAGGCATGGTGAAAGTCGGAAGCCTATGATAAAAGGAAATGTCCGGTTTAATTGTAAGCCGGAGGAAATCTACAGTTCAATGTTTAAAGTGGCGGCTTATGGAGGGGCCTAATGACATATATCTAAGTGCATCGGGTTATATAAGCCGCTGGAGGTATCGAGAGTAATTCAAATCGTCTACAGCCTTGTTGTAAGTGAGCCGGAAAATTTTACGGCGTGTGGCTTCTTTTGAGCCGGAAGGGTTTACAGTGCGTGGTTTCTTTAAAGCCGGAAATGTAAACCGCCATGACTCAGCAGGTGCAAATTTTCACTAAGTGTGGTGAAAACAGATTTCACACATTGCAGTAACTAATTTGGATCAAAACGGTCGGCTAAAAAGGAAAGTTTCTAGACCTAAAACAGACGCAGAAGAAGTTCGCGGGTTCGAACGGAGCCTCTATGCAGTAAAAAGGAATCTATGTGCATTGGGAATGGAAGTGAAACAGCTACCGCAGCGGTTCTATACAAGTCTAAGATCAAGAAGGGTGGTAAAAATCAAATCTACTGAGAACCCGCGAAGAACGGTGAAGAACACGGGAAGAACAGGAAGAAACCCTACTGCAGATCTGTTCTACGGGGCAGCAAGGACTTACAGGTCCTGGTGAGTCGCGGAGGTCGCCGCCGTTTTCTCTGGACGCAACAGGTTGATGCAGCGGCCGGAGTCGGCGAAGACGAGAAGACCCGCGGTGGCGACGGCAACGGAGCTCGAGCGGAAGAACAGTGGCACGAGGAGGAAGACGGGTGGCTGAAGGCTCATCGGGCCGGGCTACTTATAAGGGCAAGCTCATAAGTGGGCGCGAGAAACGAGGAGGCCACGGCGCGGTTATCTCACCGTAAAAACGCCTCGATTTTCGAGATGGCAGTAAAGATAAAGATCCGTTGCGGATATGGTGGAATAAAAAATGGACTTAATGGAAGATGACGTCACGGCGGATTACCCGGAATCCAGAGGATGACGTCACGCCGGGTTATGGCCTTCACACAATTGTAAGCCGGAGCTTTTCTGTCGAAGAGTTGAAGATTGACATGAGCCGGCTCAAATCAATCTGGGGCCTAATGTTGAGGATATAACCCTTAGAGTCACCCGCCCGGTGGGGCTGGGTTACACATAAGGATCATCACCTAAAGCCCGGCGCCAAGCTTGAAGACGGTGGGCCAAAGATGGGCTTAAGACCCGGAGATGGCTTAAGGCCCGTAGTTACAACCGTCATTATGGTAGAACTTGTAGTATAAGGCAGAATAGTTGAGAGTCCGAGCCGGACACTCTTATGAGCCGGCCGGGATTCTCAGAAGCTGCTGGGCGTCAACCTCTCTATATAAAGGGATGACCCGGCAGCGGTTTAGGGGCAAGAAAGATCTCATCGAGAGCCAGGCATAGCAGTTAAGCTCCCTGGTCATCGAAACCCTAATCAATACCACCTCAACTGGACGTAGGCTTTTACCTTCACCGTAAGGGGCCGAACCAGTATAAACCCTCGTGTTCCTTGTCCCGTTAACCCCTTCAAGCTTCCTAGCGGCGATGGCTCCACGACTAAGTCCTAGCTTGAGGACATCTGCCGTGACAATTCCACGACAGCACTGATTACTTCGCTCACTTGCTTACACAGTCGAACGTTAGCTTGTCGATCACCTGTAATTTTGTTTGATCGGGCATCCACGGTAGATCATCTCAAAATTGATCAAATCAATTCCATAAAAAATATTGACCCGACCAAAAGAGAGGCACAGAAAGTATTATTACCTCTGTCCGGAAATAACTGTCACTCAAATGGATATATGTTTAAATAGATATATGTCTAGATAGATCCGTTTAAGGGATAGTTATTTTCGGGTGGAGGTAGTAAAATATTGAGCATAAAGATAAAAGCAGAACACCAGTTGGGTCCACACGTGCGCCATGACATGACATTCATTCATCATTGATCAACAGTGCCTTTTGCTAGCGCGTTCTAAACACACATTTTGCCCATGCATGTTAGCTTTCGAGTGGATGCCTACATAGCTAGACCCCCAACAACTAGTTCATCCTTACGAACAAAAATGCTTGTGGAAAATGGCAAATCAAGTCAATTGTTTCAACCAGTTTGGCTCCTCATTCCTAGGTCGAGAACCAAATGAAAGCCCAATAGAAACCTTTCGGTGAAAATAAATCACCATACCTGACTCTCACCTGACATGCATCCATACAACCACATGTACACATGCAAAACCCAGAAATCACAACCCGGTAGGCTCCCATCATTACACATGACCCCCTAGAAGAACGAACATCTTCATCACCCTCTCATGTTCGCGATAGTTCACTATTATTGACTATGATGAAGCCCAAAGAACTGTCAACAGATCATCGACAGCCAGAGCCGATCGATTGTCAGAACTTTGTATAAAGCTACATCATGAAGTCAATAAACTAAACTAAAGCAACACTCAAGAGAAGCATAGCAAGAACATCAAACCCTCACATCCACATGTGATCTAGATCGAAACCTGTATCTACTCATAGAACTGCTCTTGATGCCATTGTTAGGAAACATAGTAGAAAACCAAAAAAATCATCCTACGATCAATCAGGAACACTATGAAGATGCAATAATGGTTTAGATCAGATCATTACCAACTCCAAGTTGCAGCAGAAGAAGACGAGTCGGCATAGAACGTACTTGAATTCCCTCGAACCATTCACGAATGATCCCTCGAACGGAAGACCGAAAGCACAGCCTCTCCACAGTTTACAAGCGTATGGTATTCACAATCCGGCAGTGCTTCACCATATAGAGTTAATCACCGCGGGATAATTAGTAGGAGAAGATTGGAACCAGAATGGGCTTCTAATTATGAGGATCAGAAAGGATCTAGATCTAGCTCTAATTAGATCAACTAGAACTAGAACTAGAGAACTAGAGGAGGCTCCACAACCTATGTTTCTCATGGGCCAAATCCTCAAGTATATATATGTTGGAAGATAGGAGAGGGGGTGCCAAAAGGGGGGAAGGTTCCTCCCCTTTCCCCGGCCATAGGAGGGGGATTCCCCCTCCAATTCGGCCTCTTGTTCCTTCTCCAAGAAGAAAAGGGGGCACCACTCTTATTGGGCTCGTGTGGCCCAATATCCTTTCCACCACTTAGCCTTTTAAGACATGTTGATATTTAATTAAATATAAAAGCCTCATAACTATTATTAGTCTTTTATTATTAATTTAACATCTTCAAAAAAATCTTGAAACCCTTCCGGTAACCCCGAAACACTTTCGGTTTCTCTCAAAACTATTCCAAATATTAATGAAACTATTTCATAAATATATCCTCATTACTCCTGTCCTATTAACACTCAACAGATCATGATACCTTAAGCTTGTGACCCTATAGGTTTGGTAAAACATAGACATGAACAAAACCCCTTTCGTACAATGACCGGCGATGGAATCGTGGACATCCATATCGATCGCTATGAGTACATGAATGCCATTCGAGTGAACCTTTGGTTATCATGTGCTATTACCTTTGCTTCACGGTACTTTACAAAACCCGAGGTGAGACATATCAATATCCTCTTGAGTAATTCGCATGCTCACTATACCGGTCTCCTCGTTACCGGTTTTGTTCTTCTTTCTTGTTGACATGTCCCAGCATTCCTGTGACCTAGTCACCTATGTCTAGCCAGACGATGATGGATGTCATCACACCGAGAGGGCCCTAAGAATATCTCTCCATTGTCGTTATGATCACCGTGTTATAGATGACGTTGGAGCAACCCCAAAGTTCATCG
Source organism: Triticum aestivum (assembly GCF_018294505.1). NCBI lineage: Eukaryota > Viridiplantae > Streptophyta > Magnoliopsida > Poales > Poaceae > Triticum > Triticum aestivum. Next base: position 399,553,799 of record NC_057796.1, on the reverse strand, counting down.
TGTGGTAAGAAGTGACTAAGATATTCTCATGGTCCAAGGAACTAAATCACACGTTAACTCTCTGTGTTATAACAATTGACTTGTGACGATAAAGTATAACAAACAAGTTTGGGTTGATTCAATATGATCGTTCTTCTAACATCATATTCTCAAAGTTGTTTTAGAACCATCATTACTCTTAACGATATGCCAAGATCCGGAAAACATGATCACCAACAACACTTGAGCTAGTCTTAGAGGCAAGGCTAGGAATCATATTTTACCGTTTATCATTTCGCATGTGCATATGAGTTTTTCACCGAACCGCACATTTCAGGATCATAGCAGTTATAACATAGAATATAAACTCTTAATTATAAACATGAGAATATAATAATACAATATTATTTTCTCTAGGCATATTTCTAACACGACGGACTTTGGCCATCCACACAAGCACGCAAATAAAACCGACTGTCGTACCATCGCGAGCACTGGCCGGTTGGCCCTCTCCAAGCAACCGACAATCCCATGCCGAGCCAGGTGTGTGAGCCCATCTAGAACAATGTTGGAAGCCGCCCCACATGCGAGCCGGCGGGACGCACGCCCTGCCTGTCGTGACTGAACCAGTCCGACGTAGGGCGAGGACGTCGGCAGGCGGGTTAAGCTGGGACATCGCGCGCAAGGCAACGCGACAAGGCCATCGCGGGGGCGCCCGAAGCCGTCCCATGACGGTGCCCCCGGGCATGCCCGCGGCCCACCTGTCATGGACCGCCGAGGTGGGGCGCCGGGGTGCGCGTCGTCTGGGTAGATCGGACGAGCGGAGAGCTCCCGAGGGGCCCCCGCGGCACACCACCACAAAACGGACGACGTAGAGGACACTCTCGCCCTCGAAGGCCCCAGGATGCGGGGGTACTCCATCATTTTTATAGGAGTAATATGAAGCCCACTTCTCCAAAAATATGGCCATGACATTATGCAATATTTTCAATTATTGGATATACATTTTATGTCCATTATGGGCTCATAAAATAAAGTATATTTCCATGCATAAAAATTTTATGGAACTTTCTGGACATATCAATTATGGCCACTTTTTTCCTTAAAGTTCCTAGCTCCATTTGAGTTGAGAAAATGTCTTTTTTTCTATTTTACAAAAATGCCAATATAATGACCATTGTGAAGCAATTACCTTTTCTAATGCTTGGAAAATCTGAAAATATTCATGGACCTTCTCCTATATGAGTATAATGCCTAGAACCACCCAGCAGTGCCCCAACCGTGATTTCATTTTTAAGTGATCATCCATGACCCTTTCTGATAATTTTAAACCCTTGTGAAGCAACTACCTTTTCTTCTTCCAAAATAATTAAATTATTTCTAAACCTTCTAAGATACATATCATACATTTATCAAAAAAAACCTGGGCAAGGACTTGCTCGATTTCTGTGAAAATCATCCAAAACCTATTTATGTCCTAAATGCCACTTTGTGAAGGAAGTGCATTTTGCACTAATCCTTTTGATATGAGTTTTTTTCCAGTTTGATCACTTTCCTCGATGAGCCACACGGGAGGAATTTTGGATCCAAGCTTGATGACCTTGACCATTTGCTAAGCACTTCCAGTTTACTGTTGCTTTGAAGTTTGAAAACTTTTATACTATGCAGGTGCAAGCTAGAGGCTAGCACCCACCCCTGGTACTTATCCCAGCAAAGAGACACATCACAGGCAAGTTCTTTTAGCCAGTTGACACCCAGAGCGCCCATTCTGCATGGTGACCACGCTGCTGGCATGACCCAGAGCGCAGCGACTGTTCCGAACGAGCCCAACCGCCCCTGTTCAGACCGTGCTGCCTCCCTGGCCGTCGCAGACCAACCCAGAGCTGGGTCCATACGTACACCATGACATGCCATCCGTTCATCATTGATCAACAGTGCCGGTTGCTAGCTCTTTCGAGTCTACTCGCATGGTTCTAAACACCCCATGCATGTTAGTTTTGGAGTGGATGCCTACGTAGCTAGATCCCCAACAACCAGTTCATCTCACGAACAAAAGTGCTTGTGGAAAATGGAAAATCAAGTCAATTATTTCAACTCTAGGCAACAGATCCCCGCTCGTCCCTACCCGCTCCCGCGAGCGGGAGGGGCGAACCCTAGCCTGCGCCGCCAGCCTCCCTCGCGCGGCCCCTCTCCCCGCCGGCGCCGGCATGCGCCGCTGGGCAAAGCCCGGTCAGCGTAGGCGGCGGCGGGGCCTTCCCTCCTTCCTGGTGGCCCGGCGCAGCGCGGGATGTGGCGGCTCGCCCAGAACGCAGCGCTTCTGCGGGGCGCAGCGGCAGCAAGGCGGACGGCCGCGCTGACGGCGTGGGCGGCTGCTGGGTCTGCGGTGGCTGCAGGAGCTTGGCTCGGCGCATGCGAGGTGGTTTGCGCGGGCCTGCAGGGTAGTGCGTGTCTGCTACGCTGGTGGTGGGTCGTGGCCTTCTTTGATCTGGCCTCCAGTGGCGGCAGAGGGCGCGGGCTGCATGTGGCGAGGCTGGTGGCCTCTGCCTCTCACCTATGGTAGCGGTGGTCGGCAGAGGTGGCTTGAAGGGTGGTTGGTGGTGCGTGCGCCGCGGATCTGGCCAGATCTGCCGGATTTTGGGCGGGTCTCGGTGTGCGGCGCGGTGGCTAGAGGCCTAGGGTGGTGTTCCGGGTCGGCTTATGCGGCTTGCAGTGGTCCGGTTCGGCAGTGACGTGGTGGGGGCGCTCGCCGGCGAGGCGGCCACGGCGGCTCGGGTGGCGGTGGTTGGCGTTCAGCGGTGGGGTGCGGGTGGTGGTGCTCCTCTCTTCTCTTAGGTCCGGGCCGGCGGCGATGGCCAAGACTTGGGGCTCGTGCTCGGGCGGACCAGCTTGGGGCCCAGGGCGAGTCGGAGCTCCGGCTCCGGGTAGGCGATGGTGGGCGTGGTCCGGGTGGTGCCCGCGAGCAGTGGGAGTCCTCTCCTTACGGGTACGATGGTCGATGGTGGTGGTCGGGACAACGCTCCTTTGTCCGGCGGATCGGAGCCAGAGGCCACGGGCATGGCGTCGTGGGAGTCAGCTCGACGACGGCCATCGGTAGCCACGGGGTCGTGTCTCCCCCGGTCAACTGGGACTAGGTGGGGACGCAGGCGTGGGCACCTCCGATGCTGGAGGCGCCGATCCAGACTCTGTGGCTAATGTCGGGCTAGGAGTGAAAGGAGACACCTTTCACTCTTCCTACCGTGGTGGGTGCTTCATGATGTGGATGGGGCAGGGGTCTGCGACATGGATGCCGGGGTGGCGGCCCCGGATGGCGGTCCGCATGATTGGTTCTCCGGCGGGCTTCATGGCGGTGGTGGTGGCTTTCTCTTGGTCGTGTGGGCGGCAAGAGGTGTTGCGGCGGGTAGCTCGGGTGCGCTCTTTGTCATTGGCAGTGGGGACACCCCGATCCAGACCTAGGGATCGGACCTCGTCGCGCGTGTCCTGAAGACCTCATGGTGACATGGTGGAGCTGCCGAGCGAAAGCTCCGCACTTTGTTGCTGATGACGGCGACGCCCGCGGGCGCCACTCTCTTCTTGAAGACGTCGTCGTGGTGCTCCTCTTTGTGTCAGGGTTCCAGGTGAAAACCCTTGTCCATGGTGGACTCGGCAGCGGCGTCGCTTCGCGTCGTTTTCCCTCCAGAGGGTGTTGTCGTGGAGCTTAGGTGTTTAGGGCGTTGCGTGGTGTTGTACCCCGATCTTCATGTGCTCTCTTTCGTAGCGTAGCCGTGTGTGTCTTGCGTGTGATCCTAGGATCGGCGTTTGAGAGCTGTCCATCATCTTGTATTGTTCAGCCGTGTACTGTGTTTAATTATTGCTTTATTTATATAGCGGGGCGAAAGCCTATTTAAAGAAAGGAACCAAATGAGAACCCAACAGAAACTCTTCCGGTAAGAATAAATCACCAGACCTGACACTCTCACCTGACATGCATCCATGCAACCGTGCAAAGCCCGGGTATAAAAACCCGGGTGGGCTCCCGGTTAGGCTGCGCAATCATTGAGCGGTGCTCGGCGACAGCGACGCGGCGGCGAAGCTCCAAGCTTTCGGTTTGCAACTTTCGTCAAGCTTTGGCATCCAGCTCTTTATTGAGTGGTTGCGCCATTGCCAAATCTGTGTCACAACAGTGGCACGTAGGCATGTCCACCTAGTGCCTAGCAACTGTAATAGATTCCTAATCTTCTGGTCTCCAGCCGCTGCCCGCCTAGCTATCTCCTAGCATGTCTGTTGTTAAGTAAGCACACTTTCAATTTTTAGCACGCCATGTGAGATCTAATTTGATCCTGGGAGATGTCGTGTTGGTGCTTTTCATTGCTGTGAGAGTGTGGGTTGCAACTTACTCGAAATGGAGCGGCAGCGTCGAGTCCCTGGGTCGCAGCTAATCGGATAAGTCGATCGTATGGTGCTGGTGTGCGTCAGTGCGTGTCAAGAACTCAAGATAGAAAGCGATTGCTGCTTGGTCGCTGGTGTCGCAAGGTCATGAGTAGTTGCTTCAGGCTGGCATTCTGGCCACGCTCGTATGTATGGGACAGATTAAAGTAAAAGAATATTTGGTAGCCATGCATGGTTCGCTACGCTATTGTTTTCCGAATCAAGTGTTTCATTCATGCCATCGGGATTACAGTTGTTTTGCAGGCCACAATTAAGAAATTAGGTAGAAAATTGATCCATAAGAGCAAACTCCAACGCGAGGACCCAAACAGACGTGTGTTTTATTCGTTTTTTGTCCGTTTGGGTCTACCTGATGGACATGCATGTTCGATTTTTGATTTGGGTCGGCAGGTGCGTCCAACAGAAGACGGACCCATTTATACCAACGTGGCCGGAAGTGGCTAAGTAAACATAATTATACATAAATGGCCGGTCAAATGCCGACCAAAGTCCATTTAAACAATTAGAAAATTAAAAAATACTAATAAACCGCCCGCACGCTGCCCTAGTAGAGTGCCTTGCCCTTGCCTTGTCGTCGTTCCTCGCCGCCGGTGAGGTCAATGAAGACGGAGGGAGGTCCAGCCCAACCGAACGCGGCTTGATAGGCCGCCAGGGCAGCCTCCTCCGGCGTCTGCGGCGGCGGCGGCATAGCGACGAGGCAAGCGCGCTCCTCCTCCTCCTCCTCCTCAAGCCGCAGAGCTTCCTCGTCAGGGCGCAACATCTGCTCATATAGCATCTGCCGCCCGCCGTCGCCACCCTCCTCGGCGAGCCAGTGCGCCTTCCAGCGCTCAAGGTGGGTCGTCTCTTCTTTCGGCGTGGTGGCGTAGTGGCAGGGAGGCGCGCTCACCCACTCGCGATACTGGCCGGTCCATGAATAGGACTCCTCCGGCCAAGTGGGGGGTGGCAGTAACCGCTTGCGCGTTGGAGTTGGCTCGCGCTCCGGCTCGGCCTTGGGCTCGACGAGGGGCGGTGCCGACGGCGGTGGCGGCACGAACATGGGCGCTTGGACAGAGTCCCCCATCGCGGACAAAGCAAGGGCTTGGTTCAACCCATCCCAATGGGCGTCCTCCACGAGCCGGCTCGCCTCCAGCGCGTGCCGCAGGGCCTTCACGAAGGCGGCTTGGTACTCCGCCTCCGCCTCCTCTTCCTCCGGCTCTACCAGCAGGGGCGGGGGTGGAAGGTCGTGGTTGATGTGGACGCCGAGCCGCTGTTGCTCCTCGTGTTCGAGGGCAAACCAGGCCTTCCAGTTGGGAGAGTCTGTGGCGTACTCGGGCATCCGCCACTGCGCCGGCGTGAGCTGCACCCGACGCCTACGCACCTCCTCGTCATGCGCCCGCTGTGTCCGCAGAACCGCCGGCACCGGTATCCGCTGCAGATCGGGGTGCGAGTGATGCGGCAGCGTCACGTCGGGGTAAGGCAGCGGCTGCCTGTACTCCCAGTGCCACCGCGTTTGGTGTACCGGGATGTGCAGACGCTGCCGACCTGAGCGGGCACGCGCTGGCGACGAAGGAGGAGGGGGAAGACGAGGCGCCGGGGGTGCCCTTGCCCTTGCCGCTGCCGGAGCTGCCGCCGAAGAGGCCCATGGCTAGGGCTTGGGTTGTCCCCGACGAGGAAGCAGGAAGGTGGTGGTGGGGGGCCAGATGTGGACGGAAGTGGATGAGCCCCCCCCCCCCCCCCCCCCCCCGGCACGTGTGGTTAAAAAACGACGCATCCATTGGCAGGCTCGTGGGCCCAGTGTCGGTGGTCGTCATAAATTAGGCGATGGGCGGTACTTGTGTGGCCGTCAAGTGGGGCCGCGAAGGACACCGAGGAAACGTGCGGCACGGACGCGTTTTGGGTTTAGGTCGGCGCGTTGGGCCTCCGTTTTTATCCGCACCGATTCAAATGGACGATTCGGGTCGCTTTGCTCTAAACATCTCCTTCTACTTGCCGACGCCTGCTTGGCATGAAGATGTGCCTCTTCGTTAGCTTCCCGTCCAATCCAATGAAGGCCAATTAGAAGCAAGCTAAATTCCCGCTGCACTCTTCAATCTCGTGGAGAATCGAAGCAATCTCCGACCGGCCCGGTCACGTTCTCTCCATGGCTTGAGCACTTCCTGCATCAATTTCGAAAATGGCACGTATGTTGCAAGCCTAAGTCACAAGCAAGTCTGACTCCATCACGAATCGCTAGCGCGTCCATCAGAAGTGCAATAGCAGCTGGACCATACTCGATTGCCTGGCCCCTTAACATAATACCTTCATGATTCCACAAGATCAGAACGGTTACACCTTCACTTGTGTCCGAGAAGCTAGCATCCACCTTCATCTTAAGACAACCTTCAGCCGGAGCCTACTGCTTGGCTAGAACCTTTGGTGCTCTCCCTCCCATCGACTACCCCATGGTGGAATGATCCATTGCAATGTCGGCAGTCCATTTAACAGATTCCGAGTCTGATCGAATGCTCACTTCGTGATTCCTTGCATTCCTTTCAGACCATACTGCCCAACCTACACATAAAAATGTTCTTGGATTTCCAAACACATTTCGAATTAAAAATATGTTCATGAATTTGAAAAACGTTTCCACATTTCAGGAAATGTTCAGGAATTTGAAAAATATTCCTATATTAATAAAATTCTCATGCATTTGAAACATATTATCAAATTAAAAAATATCCATCAATTTTAAAAATATCCCTGAAGTTTTATTTTTTTCATAAATTTGAAAAAATTCTCGGATTTAAAAAAAATTCATGAATATGAAAAATGTTCTGAATGTTAATAATATTTACGATCTTCAACAATGTTCCCAAAATAAGAATAGGAAAAACAAAAAGAGAAAAAACAAAAAAAATTGGTTGCGGAAGGTTCTATAACCTTCACAAAACCGGTGGCAAGGAAAACCGGGCAACGGCTAGCTGAATAGCAGTTTAGCCCATCTTTTGGGTGCCCATTTGTGCAGTATTCCCCGTGTAATGCGGGGAATGGGACGCGGGAGTTATGTCTCACTTATTGTGAGACCAACCTCCTGCTCGCCCGAACTACTCACCTTAGCGGTTTTGGAAATTTGGACAGACCGCAACGAACCACTTTTAGAAACCTTTTTATGCTGTTTTTTTCTCTTTCTTTTTCTGTGTTTTTATGTATCAGTTTTCTTCATTTTTTTGTGTGTCTCTCTATTTGTTTTCATCAATTTTATTTCCATTTTTCAAATTTTTTCCATTTTCCATTTTATTTTTTGTTTCCAATTTTCTTATTTTTCGAATACATCTTGATATTACTTATATACACATTGAACATTTTTCATATATGTGTTCAACATTTTTAGATACACATTGAACATTTTTCACGTACATGTTGGACATTTTCGAAAAAATGTCGATCTATTTTTAATACACATTTAATTTTTTTCATAAAATTACATGAACATGTTTTTAGCATTAGAGCATTTTTTAAAATGACACATATATTATTTTGAATGAAACAATTTTATAGAATGAAGTTAATTTTTTTAAATTGCAGTAACATATTATAAAAATTATAAAACCTATTTTTAGAGCACGTCATTTTTTTAAATGTCACAAAACATTTTTCGAAAGGTATATAACATTTTTCCTAAACTATACAAAGAATTTTTTATATTCTATAAATAGTTTTTATTAATGTCGCAAACATACTGTGAAACTCGTGAACATTTTGTAAAGGTCATGAACATTTTTGTATGCAATAATTTGTTTTTCAAAAGTTGCAAGAATATTCTTGGCACTTCTTAAACGCGCAATGAAAACTTTAGGGTTGCGCTTATAGCAAGATAGATGGCTGGCTCGCCTTAAGCGAGCTAGAGACAAGGCCGGCGAGTGTAATAGGCCTCAAATATCTTTTTTTACTATTATTTTCCCTTCTTTTGTTTTCTTCTTTTACTATTTTTAATTCTACATTTTATGTATATCAAAATAATCCTGTTGCATACGAAAAGTGTACATTGTGTGAAAAAAATAGACACCAAAAACATATATTTTGAAAAAACAAGTTAATTTGGTATTTGAAAAAGGTTAACCATGTATAAAAACAATGTTTCAAATGTGTACAATAAAAGCTATAGTATATATGAAAAATTGGCATAATAAAATATGTATGAAACAAAATATTAATCAGGTAAATATGTATAATCATGCAAAAAAAGTTAAACATGTATAAAAAATGTTCCATATGTATCCGAAAAACTTGCAATGTAACTCAAAAAGTAGATATCAAAACAATATATTTGGAAAAAAATGTTAATCACATATTTAAAAAATGTTGAACATGTAGATTGTTTTCCAGATGTATAATGAAAATGTTTCATTTTTTTACAAATATGTTAAATATGGATACAAATTGTTCCTGCTGTATACGAGTACATTGCATTTGAAAAATAGTTTATTACCGTTAAACAATGTTCACCATATATTTTAAAAAATACTGCACATGTATTCAAAAAATTGTTCAAAACATGTATTTAAGAAGAAAAAATACATTGTGTATTTAAACATGTTTAATGTGTGTCAACAAAACCTTTCTTATGTACACTAAAATTGTGCATTGTGTACTAAAAAGGTTGAAATGTGTTGAACAAAGAAATAACCGATGAAAACCAACAAAGAAACAAAAGAAAATCAATGAAAACCAAAAAGAAAACCCAAAGGAAACCAATGAAAATGAATGACAACAGTGAAACTGAGAAAGAAACGTAGAAAACAAAAAATAATAACAAATAGAAAAATAAAGAAAATAAAAAAACAGGGAGCTGTGAAAAAAATGAAGGAACCAAAAAAATTTAAAAAAAATGAAAACTGAGAAGAAAAAAGAAGGAAACCAGTGAAAATTGCAAAAAAAACACAGAAGAATGGAAATACCTGAAGAAAACCATACCAAATACCAATACATCGATCGATCCCGAGTGAGCTAGTTAGGACATGAAATGGCTGGCTCATTACGACACTATGTGAATAGCCTTCATACGAGTGAACTATAGGACTCACCGTAAGCGAGATATAGTCGCATCAAGAGTCGTAGCCGCGTCCGGAATTATGATCCACCCACTTGGAGTACTAATTTGTTTTATCTATAATTTGATGGGCCTTGGTGTAGAAGAATGTATGGGCCTATGGCCAATCTTGGCGTCGTGCTCTCAAAACGACGATGTTGGATCCGCCACATCCTATTCGGCGCCTTAAGCGCGCCGAATATAGGCCATTTGGTACAGGACGCACACCCCCTGTACGCTTGGTTTGTCTAGCGGGCCGGCCCATCTCACTCCCTTCTGCTATTTTTCTTCTATTTCTATAGCGCAAAAAGCGTGCGAGAGCCAGGAATCCCACGTTGAGCGAGTTGAGAGTAGAACACGACAACCACCAGACCAACCAAGCTGTTGTGTTTACTTACATGTTTTTATCCTCTTTTATCTTTCTTTTGTTTTTTCTTTCCTTTTTCAAATTCGAGAAAGTTTTTTCTTCAAGTTTTTTTCTGCAAAATCGATGAAATGTTTTCAAACTCGATGAAAATTTTCAAATTTGATGACCTTTTGTTCAAATTTGATGAACTTTTTTCAAATTCGGTGAACTTTTTTTCAAATCCGATGAACTTTTTTCAAATCTAATGAACTTTTTCAAACTCGATGAACTCAAATTCGATGAACTTTTCTCAAGTTTGATGAACTTTTCTTCAAAAGCGTTGCACTTTTTTCAACATCGATGAACCTTTTTCGTATTCGATGAACTTTTTCTTTAATTCGGTGAACTTTCTTCATATTCGATGAACTTTTTTCGAAATCGATGAACTTTTTTTGTATTCAATGAACTTTTTTCTTAATTCATAATTTTTCTGTGTTATTTTTTCATATTTATGAAAAAATTACGAGCATATTTCCTCCATTTTTTCCCTTAAACAGCAGCTCAGCAGAAAAATGAAAAGCAGGCGACGCGACTTGATCGATCGAGCGAGTGAGTGATGCGCGGGAGCGAGGGAGCGAAGGCAGAGTGGGCCGGCCCATAAAGGGAGCTCGCGTGGGCGCCCGAACTCCTTACGGGCGCTGAAGGCGCTGGCGAGGAGCTCTCGTTGGATCCGATCAAGAAAGCTAAACCGATTAGGTTTCTGTAATGACTTGAAACATAACAGCAGCCCATGGTCCATTGGAAATCGTAGTAAGAAAAAACAGGCTGAAATTGATCTTCTTTACAGGCGGAAATTGCAGTCGCTCTCGATCCAATGCCGCCTGTCGAGTTCATCATCGGCTTGGGATTCTATGCGAGCGCACTCGGGTGCTTCGCCTTCACCTGCCGGCTCGTCTATCTCATCTACTCTATCGTCTCAACACGATTAAACAACAACAACAGCTTCTCCTCCTCTTCCTCCTCCTCCTCCTCCTCCGATGACGACGGCTCGAGCTGGTCCGACGAAGAGTCTAACTGTTACGACGAGGAACAGGGCGTCATCCCTGATTCTAACGACGAGGAACGGGGCGTCGTCCCTAATTGCAACGATGTGGAACAGGGCCTCATCAGCGAGGGCGAAAGCGACGGCACGGGCACTAGTACCACCGGAGGCGAGAGATGCTGCATATGCCTGGAGCAGATGACGGACGGCGGCAGCATGTGGCAGAGGCTGCGAGTGGCCTTACGCATGGAGCGGGCGACGCGGGACCCGGACAAGAGGCGCCGGCGGCTGCCACGCTGCGGCCACGTCTTCCACGCCGGCTGCATCGACGAGTGGCTGAAGAGGAGCCTCACCTGCCCGTCGTGCCGGAGGGCGGCAGCGCCAGGAGGATTACTCGATGATCCTGATGTTATACTTCGCATTATTATACTTTGTTACTTTTTGAACTACTGTTTGAGTTAGTTTTATGATAGGTAGATACTATCTATTTGTTGCCGATGAAGGAACCATTGCTGCTGTTTGTAGATATTTCCAGCCTTTTCTGAATGAAGGAACTATTGTTGGCCAAGAAGGAACCAGTGATGTAGTCGCATAGATGTTCCCAATTGTTTTGGATGATTTGGAGGTTGCTCACCATGCCAGCCGCATGGCTAGATATTCTGAACTTTCTGGATTGCCAATATGGGCTCGGTTGTGTCCTGCCTAAAAAAATGTGGGTTTGGTTGTGTCTGCTGTTTTTGTTGATGTGTTTTCTCTAGTGAGTTGATGGGGTTTCTTTTGCAATGTTGGGGGTTGTAGTAGGAGCGTGTTGGATGTTTTCGTCAGTTTACATTTGTGGTCATGTGACTCCATAATTTGAAGGGTAGTTTCGGATGCTTGTATGGTTGTACTTGTTCACCTCTCTTGTACAAGTTTGTAAAGTTTTCCGTCGGTTTTGTGAAAATTAATTGAGAAACTCTCTTATGCTTAACTAGTGGATTAGATAATTATTTGCTTCCTTTTGAAAAGAATGGTGTAGATATATGAATGTTATTCTTAAGAGATCAAGCATGACTTTGGTTGTACCTAGAAATTCATTGTACAGACAAATTTTCATAATGATTACCTATTAATTATACTAATCAGCGACATTTATTTTGAGACGGAGGGAGTAGTTAATTAGTAGTACAAAGTTTAAATCCTTTTGTCTTTTTGTTTGCAAGAAAAATTATATAGGCAGTTTACGTTGGATTCATGACATCCTTTTCTATTTTCTTCGAAGCCGGTGTTTTTAGGACTCATCCCATTGATTAAGAAGAGAGTTGTCCTCGAAAAGAAGAGGGTTGGCCGATTAATTGAAAGAATATTGGATAGCCACTTGGGTTCGCTATGCTAAGAAACATAATTGTACATCGCATGTCCTGATCTTCCCATAGTATTCAGCATTAATAAGGCAGAATCATCTAATGTCCAACCTGCCTCACACTACGAGAACTTGTATCCAAACAAATGGACCTAAGGTTTAATCAAGTTATCTGCTAGAAACCATCCAAGTCCCAGTATATCTATGATTTTTTATAATTAAATGTGCTTAATTAGCCAAAATGGGTAAGGTAAAAGATCTTAACGTGATTGTAAAGCATTGTTTAACAAACATGACCGGTGACCGAACTATTAAGACTATAGGTTCGGTGGTTTACGGGCCGGACCGCCGGTTCACCTCCTATTTGAGCGGTCTAATATAATAATAATAAAACACGGATGTATAGGAAGAGGATTTGAGGCACCTAGGTGCTCCACCTCCACACCCTTATATGAACATTAAATTCAAAAATTGCAGCGAATTTTTTTTTTAAAAAAAATGTGGTTTTGGGATATGAAACCTGGGTGCCTAATCTACTTTGATCTGGAATTTTGTGAAAAATATCAGAAAATGTATCAGTGGCAAAAAAGACAAAAATATCCTATTTATAGAAAAAACGGTTTGGAGGATTTTAGTTCGGACTATAATTTCTTTGCCACGAATACATTTCCTAGTATTTTTCTACGAAACTTCATACCAGAGTAGATTGGGCACCCAAGTTTGACATCCCAAGATTTCAGTTTCTTTGAATTTTCCTGGTATTTTTTTAATTTAATTTTCATGTAGGGGGTGGAGCTGAGCACGCAGGTGCTCCTGTGTATTTCCCGGATATATGGCAGTAGTTTTCTTCTCCTGGACAACAAATGAGGTTGGGTGAGTTGGTTATTGGGCGTAAGTATGGTTTTTTTTTCAAGAACATGCAAGAGCATTGCATGTCTTTTCCATTAAGAATGAGAAGAGAGGAACCGAGTCACAGGATCATTACAAAGCATTTCCGCCTAGGCCCAACCCGGTGCTACGTTCTAGTGAATTTGAAATGGGTGTCCACCCTCTACCCTAGCGCGAATCCAAAGCCGGAGCTCAGCCCTTATGAGCTCTACCGTGGCTGCGGCCGGTGAAGCCTTGCGCTCGAAGACGCGGTTGTTGCGCTCGAGCCAGATGAAACGTAGAGTGGCGAGAGTCGTGGTGTTCAGATGTCTTCATTGGCTCGCCGGCACAACCTCCACCATTTGGGGCCACCATTCTACTAACGGATGCGCGCCGTCCGGAAGCAGTATGCCTCAGCGGAAGCAGTATGTTGTACCAGACCTCGCGCGCGAACACACAGCCTAGGAGCATGTGATTGGCATCCTCATCCTGTTGGCAACCCAGCTGGCACACCCTTGTGTGCGGCATGTTTCTACGAGCCAGCCGATCGGCCGTCCACAGCCTCGCTCTCACCGCTAGCCATGCGAAGATCTTCACCTCAAGAGGAGCCCAAGATCGCCAGATGTGGTCAGCGCGCGGTGCAAGCTCCCTGCCCAAGAAGAAGGCGGTGTAAATGTCCCGGGAGGAGTATCTGCCGGCCACCCCAAGACGCCAGGAGAACTCGTCTGGCGCCTCCGAAAGGGTGACATGCCGCACATCCTCCTAGATGTCGAGGAACTCGGCGATGGCCGGCACCGTTGGCGCCCGACGAATTGCGTCAACCCAGGCATGGTCATGCAAGGCCTCCGCCATGCTCATCCTTTTGCCGGCCGGCCGGACGAATTGTAGGAGATTTGGAGCCCTTAGCGCCAGAGCGCGACCGTTGAGCCAAGAGTCTTGCCAAAAGCTCGCTCCGCTCCCGTTCCCGATGGTGCACCGGAGCGCCGCTTGGCCTAGGGACATGGCCATGTCAGAGATGCCAATCTCCAGGCCTTCCCAGGGCCTATCCATCACCGTCTTCTACAACCAGAGCCAACGCAGTCGCAGGGCTTGGTTCAGGAGCCGCAGGTTGAGCACGCCCAGCCCACCGAGAGGCTTCGGGGAGCAGACAATTTGCCAAGCCACTAGGCGGCACCCTCCCCTGGCATCCTCGAGCCCGCGCCAGAAGAAGCCCCTTCTCAGCCGATCGATGCATTTGAAGAACCACGGTGGGAGGTCCAGCGCCATCAGGTGAAAGATAGGCATCGCCGTGAGCTTGCAGTTCACCAGCGTCAGTCTGCCCGCCCGACGGAGAAGGCCGGCCTTCCACGTAGGCAGCTAGGCTGCAATCCTATCCACAAGCGGCTGGAGCTCTGTGTGGGTCAGGGCACGCAGCGATAGGGGAAGGCCAAGGTATGTGATTGGCAGCTCCTTGACGGCGCAGCCCGCCGCCTGAACAATGTCCTACACGTCCTCCACACTGCTGCGGATCAAGGAGATGGAGCTCTTCGCGAAGTTGCAGCGTAGTCCCGTGGCCTTGCCGAAGCATTCTAGGATTCCCTTTGCCGCGTCCATCTCGGCGGCCAACGGTCTGAGCAGGAGGATGGCGTCGTCTGCGTATAGCGATAGGCGATGGCGGACACCTAGCGCACGAAACGAGGAGAAAACGCCCGCCTCCTCCGCTTTTCTAAACATGGCAGTAAGGACATCCATGACGATGATGAACAACATTGGAGAGACCGGATCTCCTTGGCGCAGCCCCTTTCCGTACCAGAAACTTTCGCTGACCGAGTCGTTGACGAACACCTGGGTGCTTGCCGTCGAGAGAAGAGTGGAGATCCGCCTGATCCACCTTGGACCAAACCCACGATGCGTCCTCAAGGAGGAATGACCATGAGACGCTATCAAATGCTTTGGCGATGTCGATTTTGAAGATGATAGCCGGCGCTCGCTTGCGGTGGAGAGTGCGGATGGATTGTTGCACGAGCATGAAGTTGTCCAGGATAGACCTTCCGGAGATGAACGTGCTCTGATTGCGGTCTACCAGCTTAGGGATCAGCGGGCCGAGCTCGGTCGACAAGGCTTTGGCGAGGATTCTGGCGAAGCTATGAATGAGGCTTATGGGCCTGAAATCTTTGATGTCAGTGGCGCCCTCCGCTTTTGGCAACAAAACGATGAAGGCCTCGTTTAGCCCGTCCAGCCCCCTGCCATCCGCGCCGTTGAAAGCCTGCACCGCCTTCATCACCGCCTCCTTGATAATGGCCCAGCATGACTGGTAGAATCTCATGGTGAAGCCATCAGGCCCCGGGGCCTTGTCAGGCTGCATGTCCTTTATTGTGTTCCAGATAAGGGTTTCGGACAGGGGGTCTCGAGCACCACAGTGTCAACCGTCGACAGCTCTAGAGCAGCCAGGTGGAGCGTGTGCTGCCGCAGCACCAGCCTGCCCAGTACGCCCGCGTAGTAGTCCCCAGCCATCTCACACATGCCAGCCCTGGATGTCGCCTCCGCCGCTCCGCTCTTCAGCCTGAAGATGTGATTTTTCCTGCGCCGCTGGCTCGCGAAGATCTTGAAGAACGCCTCGCTTGCCTCGCCAGCCTTCAGCCATGAAATGCGCGATTTCTGTCGGGCAATAGTCCGCTGCAGAGACGCCAGCCCGAGCACCTTCTTCTTGAGCTGCTTGCGGAGCCATGTTTCTCCGCTCGACAGAGGCCTTGAGTCCATCGCCTGATCGAAGCACAAGATGAGCTCGTTTGCCAGCAACATCTGCTCCTTGATGTTGCCAACCTTGGCCTGGTTCCACCTGGTCAGCGCCTTTGCAGTGGCCTTTAGACGCACAAATAGATCCACGAAGGGGTTGGCCTTCGGAGGCAGCGAGTTCCAACTCCCTGCCACGACATCATGGAACCCGGGAAGAGAAGGCCAGTAGCTCTGGAAGTGGAACCGCGATTTGCGATGGAACGAGACGTTGGTTGAGATGAGTAGCGGGCAGTGGTTGGAGATGGAGGAGGACAAGGCTTGCAGCAGGTGCCCTGGGTGCCCGGTGTCCCAATCTGCCGTGGAGAACCAGCGGTCGATTTTTTCTAGGGTAGGGCGATTCCTCTCGTTGCTCCACGTATAGCGTCGCCCAATGAGACATGCCTCCTTGAGCTCCATATCGTTTAGGAAGCGCCGAAAGCGCCCCATCATCAGCATGTTGATCATGTTGTTGCTTTTGCCCGCCGCTTCAACAATGAGATTGAAGTCTCCCGCCACTGCCCAAGGCCCTGCACAAGCCGCCCTGATAGCCCGGAGCTCATCTAGGAACAGAGGTTTCAACGTGTCGTCGGTTGGGCCGTAAACTGCGGTTAGTGTCCACTGGTTGCCCTCCCCAAAAACCATCTCCACTGTGACAGAAAATTGATCGATCCGGAATGCGGGCACCATGGCCACCGTGGAGTCCCATGCAACGATGATTCCGCCGGCCGTGCCGTGCGCAGGAAGGGCCACGAACGCATCAAATTTTAGCCCCAGCAGCGAGTGGATCACGCGCCGATCTACCCTCTCCAGCTTGGATTCCAGAAGGCACACTACCGACGCCAAGGCGTCATCCACCAAACTTCTCATGGCAGCCCCTCTAGCTGCATTGTTGAGACCCCGCATGTTCCACACAATAATATTATGATTTGCAATCTCCATTACAAGGCCTACATGCCACCAAGCCGACCCTCTAGAATTCTAGAGACAGCGAGGACTCCTAAAGGGGGACGTCTAGGGAGAAAAGCCTCGCCAGGGCGTCTATGCGGTGTTGAGGCAGCGGGCTCCGAAACAGCTGCGCATACTTCTGCAAACAGTCCACCTGCGGCTCATCCTCAATCTCACAGATGCCCATCTTGGACATCAAGACCCATTGGGCACGCTTGATGTACGACGACGGCAAGGATTTGGCACTCTGTTGCAATCTTGCACTGCGACGGCATAGCTCGTCCGGAATGAGTGGCCGCTTGCGCCGGCCTCGCTGCACGTCATGGAGCGGCAGAAGGGGGCATGTATGTGATCACGGATCTGTGTTAGGACCTGCTCGAGCACGGTAGACGGGGTAGACGGGCTGGTTGCAGCAGCCCGAGCGGGGTGACCAGCAGATGGGGCAACGTAGCAGCGCCGCTGCAAGGATCAAACGGGCTGCTGCATGGGAGTGTAGCCGAGTGGGCCAGGCCTACATGGGTCCGCCTGGGAGGAGCAGTGCGCATGCAGCAGGGATACCGAAGCCTCAAAAGCGGGGCCAAGGTCAACTGAGAGACGGACCCCACCCGAACCAGTGC